>NC_052355.1:24656396-24846573 GCF_009727055.1 Benincasa hispida | reverse complement strand
CCAGTTCGATAGTTCGTCTGTCATCTCCAGGTCGGTTTCTTCACCGCTTCAGGTCGTCCAGTTCGTTTCTTCACCGTTGGTGGTTCGTTCCGCCATTCGTCAGTTCGTCTGGTCGGTCATTGTCGAGGTGGTTGGTCCAAGGTGCTGGTTCGATTTGTTTGGCGTGGTCGCAGTTATTCTGATCTGAGGTAGTTCGTGCCTTTGGAGGTATTAAGGTGCGGGTTAACCACAGTGGAACCGGGTGACGATGGTACGTAAGCGGTCGCCTTTAAGACTGAAAGAGAAGAATGAAGGTCGAGTTACTCGGCAACCATTTTGTCTGCTTAGACCGGCGATTGATTTGGGTTTGGATGCTCGTTCTTCGGAGGTGAAGGATTTAAGGTTGTCTGACAATCGTTTTGAAGAGGGTGACGGGTCTGATACGAAGAGTGTTGACAAAGTAGGGTTAGAGAGGTCAACGGTGGGTGTTCCGGAGGCGGTCGAAGCGAAGCCACTGTCGTCTAACCTAGATTCGGTAGTAAGTTGGGTTATGGGGGTAGATCTGGGTGGGCTGGTTCTAGGGGAGCTGGGAAAAGTGTCAAAAGGAGTGGAGGTTTTGGTAGATGGGCCGCGTGGTGCTGGGCCGGAGTTGGGAGGCTCGAGAGGCAGAAGTCAGGCAGGGAGGAGGTTTCACAGGCTGGGCCTTTTGGTAGTGAGGGTTGCTCGATGGACACACGGGATGTCGGTTCCCAAAACTGGTTTAGCTAGGGGGTTTGGTCCTAAGTCGGTCATGTTGGAGAAGGGGGGTGTTTCTGGTGGTTCTGGTTACGGCGTGAAAGTGGGTAATTCGTGGGGGCTCTTTTTGGTTCGAAGTTGAGGGGAAATTTAGAGTTCATTCCCCTAGTGGTTGAAGATGATAAAGTTATTGTTGAACCCTATGAAGAAATTATTGAATAGGGTGTTCATCTGTGGGAGAAATCTTTGGTTGGTCAGTTTGTGGATGCCAAACTCTCGTATACTGTTATTTGTCGAATTATTCAGAGAATTTAGGGACGCGTAGAGATGTCAACTATTACTTTGTTGGAGAACGGTTTGATTATCTTTAAATTTCAGAAGGTAGAGTCAAGGGATTGGGTGTTGGAGAATGGTCTGTGGCACTTGGGTGGCAAAGCCATTTTATTATGACAGTGGTCCCCAGGTATTGTTCCTGAAACCTTTATTTTTTATTCTGTTCCTATCTGGATTAAACTGGAGCGTGTTCCCCTGGAGTTATGGACGGATAGAAGTTTAGCAGTGTTAGCTAGTGTCGTGGGTAAACCTGCCTCTTTTTGATGTTGCAACAAAGAGAGCGGCGGCAGTTATGTATTGAGGTTTATATTCAGGTGGATGGTGATTCGTTAGATGCCCCTTTCAGTCACTGTTAGAATGCGGGATCAGGAGTTTTATTATTCAGTAGTGTATGAGTAGAAACCTTGTAGGTGTGGCTTGCGTTGTGGATTCCTTTGGCATACTGGGTTTATGTGTGAGAGCAGGTGTGGGAAATGAGTCAGAAGTTGTGTATTGTGGTGGTTAATGAAGGGTGCTTGGGGAAGAATGGGGGTATTGAGAGTGTGAAGAAGGGGCGGGACATGGGTATTGGAAAAGGAGAATAACCAGTGGTTGGGAGTAAGAGTGTGAGAAGTGTTGACGAGTTCTACTATGGTTAGTCGTCGTAGGTGACATAGAGGAGGTGTAGGCCATAGGGTGGGCAGTGGGTCATCCAGCAACTCGGTGCCCTTAAAACAAAGTAGTATATGGTCCCCTAGAATTACAGGGTTTTGTAAACATGGTTTGATGATCGCAATAGTTTGATATTTTGTGTGATGAGGGGGGAGACCTCGCTGGCTTTGGCTCTAGTGTACGGCAGATCATGATCCATTGTCTGTTATGGATAAGATGTTTCGAGAGTTCGGGCAAAGGCCCAATGGGAAGGTGGTAGATATGATCTGTTGCAAGGTCATGATTTGGATGTTCCTGAATGTTAGGGACTGAACGGACCTTGTATAGTGTAGGTGGTGACAGAACTTTTCTGGCTGCATCCTCTGTTACTTTCCTGCTGTTTGCTTGAGACGAGGGTTCGTCGTGAAATTTTGGTATGTTGATGGATAGTTTGGTAATGTGATGGAGTTGTGTGGTGTAACTATAGTGTGCGGGGATGGAAGATCTTGGGTTGATGTGCGGAAGAGTGTCTATGAGTTTTCTATCGATGTCAGTGGGGATGAGTTCATTTTTGGAACCTCAGTGGATATTGTATCTACTGCTAGGGTACATATTGATGTAGTGTATGCCTCTAATCACGTGAACGAGAGGAGGAACATGTGGTCTCAGCTGATGGATGTGTGTGTCTCGTGGCAGCTTCCTGAAGTTGTTTTGGGGGATTTTAATGCTATTCATAGTAATTCAGAGGATTTTGGTGGTTGCCTTAGCTTGAGGGAGATGGAGAAGTTTGATGGGGCGTTATTGGAGGTGGATCTGGTTGAATTGGGTGTGACAGGTAACTGGTTTACTTGGACTAGTAAAATTCGGGGGAATGATATCTTGCGTCGGTTGGATCGTTGCTTGTCTAATGAAGCGTGAAAGGTAGCCTATTCAGAGATTAGGGTTGGTCAGTGGGGGAATTTCTGATCATAGCCCTCTTCTGATGTCTACAGGGAAGACGAGGAGTAAGCCGCCTCCCACTTTTCGTTATTTTTCTCATTGGGCGGAGGTTGAGGGTTTTATTGATACTATTAGGTCAGTGTGGAGAAGGTTTGAGGATGTGTCCCCTATGGTTAGCTTTGTGCGAAATTTGAAGGCAGTAAAGAGAGTTTCACGTGCTTCGTTTGGGAGGCGTATCTCTGTGTTAGCTGATGAGGTGAATGCGGCTAGGCAGATTATGGAGGTTACTCAGGCGAAAGTAGAAAGGGATCCTGCTTTAGAGTCGGTGTGTGTAGAGGCGGCTTGGGCCACTGAGGTGTTCTGGTCAATGGCGAGATTGGAGGAGGCGTCGCTCCGACAGAAGGCCAGGGTGAGGTGGCTAGAGTTAGTTGATATGAACACAGCTTTCTTTCATCGCTGTGTTCATTCTTGACGCAGCTGTAGTGGTTTATTTACGGTCGTGGATGCTGGGGGGACTCGCCATACGGTGCATGACAGGGTGGCAGTAGATTTCTTTCGGGGGTTTTTTAGGGTCTCAGCCAATGGGGTATATGGATCTTACTGCCCGAATTGGGGATATTGTGCAATTCAACTGGTCCGATGAAGGGGTGGAGGCGCTTGGTCGCCCAGTGAGTCAAGATAAGATTAAGAAGGCTTTATTCTCGATGAAGTCTGGAAAGGCTCGTAGGCCTGATGGATTTTCGATTGATTTTTACAGAGCTACTTGGAATATGGTTGAAAATGATTTCTGTGATGTTGTGCTGAATTTTGTTGAGTTATGTTACCTGCCTGGTAGAGTTAATTCTACTGCTATTACTCTTATCCCAAAGAGGTGGGGAGCTGAACGTATGGAGAAGTTTCATCCTATTTTTTGTTGCAATATTGTGTATAAGTGTATCTCGAGGATCTTAGCTAAGAGATTGCGGTTGTGGTTGCCTGCTTTCATCAGTGGTAACCAGTCTGCATTTGTTTCGGGTAGGTCGATTTTCGAAAACATATTATTGTGTCAGGAGCTTGTGGGGGACTATAAGAAGGGTAGAGGGAAGTCGCATTGTGTGTTGAAGGTGGACCTTCAAAAGGCATATGATTCAGTTAATTAGGATTTTCTGTTTGGCGTGTTGCTGGCTATAAGTACGCCCCTTCAGTTTGTTAGTTGGGTGAGGGTTTGTGTTACTTTTCTGTGATGGTTAATGGTTCCCTTGAGGGGGTTTTTCTTGGGAAAGGGTTGAGGCAGGGAGATCCGTTGTCTCCTTTTTTGTTTGTAATGGTGATGAAGGTCTTGTCTAGGTTGTTGAATAATCCTTCTGTGTGGTTTAGGTTCCATGATCGGTGTGAGCGTGTGGGCCTGACTTATTTGATTTTTGCAGATGATTTGATGGTTTTTTGTGCAGCTGAGAAAGATTCTTTGGAGTTTGTGAGGCAGGTCCTGGCAAATTTTGCAGGGTTGTCTGAGTTAGTTGCTAATGTTGGAAAGAGTTTCATGTTTGTTGCGGGTGTGGAGTCTGAAGAGGTGGAGGAACTAGCTGCGTTTATGGGTTTCTCTCTTGGTTTGCTACCTGTTAGGTACCTGGGTTTACTTTATTGGCGGGTCGGTGAGGGCTGGGGATTGTGCTCCTTTAATTCAGAGGATTACAACTCGTATTAGAAGTTGGCAGCACGGTCCCTTTCTTTTGCTAGGAGGTTACAGTTGTTAGGTATGTCTTACAATCCTTTCAGGTGTTTTTTGGTGTAGCATCTTTTTGTTGCCTGCGTGTGTAACTCATGAGGTTGATTGTCTGTTACGTAGTTATTATGGAAGGGTAGTACGGTAAATCGGGGGTGGTGACGGGTGGCGTGTGATGAGGTGTGCTTGCCATTTGGGCGAGGGGGTTTGGGTGTGAAGCATGTGGCATCTTGGAACCAGACTGCTATTATGAAGCTGCTCTGGCTTTTCTTAATTAAATCGGGTTCATTATAGGTGGCGTGGGTGGAGGCTTATGTTTTGAATAGGCGGTCTTTGTGGGCTGTTCGGAGTGAGGTTGGGAGGTCTTGGTGCTTGAGGGCTATCTTAGAAATAAAGAAGATTCAAGCATTTGGTTCGTTTGATGGTTGGCGATGGTCGGTCTTGTTTTGTTTGGTGGGATCCTTGGCTGTCGGAGTGTGCGATTTTGGATTCATATAGGTCTACGATGGTTTATGATGCATGGAGTAGTTTGAAGGCGCGGTTGTCGGAATTTATGGATGGTGAGGGAGGTTGAAGTTGACCTACAGTGTCTTGGGAGCTTATTGAGATCTGGGGTCTTATTTAGGCAGTGGGGCCTAGGGGGGGAGAGAGAAGATTATTGGGTGTGGGTACTAGATGCGAGTGGTCGGTTTTCTATCGGTAGTGCATGGGAGAGTTTGCGTCCTCGTCATCCTAAGGTGTCTTGGAATCATTTATTTTTTGAGTGTGGGTTTAGGAAAGAGGTATGATCTGGTGTGTTGCGTCAGTTGGGTTCGTCGCATCGGGTGGTGGGTTGGGATGTAGAGTTGAGTTGGTTGTGTCAAGTGGGGTTGGGTAAGGGGGTGCGTAGTAAGTTATTCCGTATATTCTGGTGTGCTTCCATATACTACATCTGGCAAAAACGTAATCGGCGACTGCATGGAAGTAGACCGAGGTCGGTGGTAGCTCTGGTTCACCTTATGGTCTCTACGATTCGTATTTGTGCTTCTTCCTGGCGGTTAATCTTCTTGGTCTTATATAGTGTGTTTATGGATGTTTTTTCTTATTGTACTTTCTGTTATTCTTTATTTTGCTGTTGTCCCTTGTTTGTGGGATTTTGGTTTCTTTTCTCTGGCTTTCTCTCTGGTGGTCTGCGAGTTTGTTTTTTTGTGTTGGTTTTGTTCTGATCTTATCTTGTAGGCTTTGTTTTGGGTTTTGTTAACATGTCTTTGCTTGTACTTTGATATTTTGATGTCTTGATCTCGGGCTGTGGGATCCCCCTTGTTGTTGTATAATAATATCACCTATTCTAAAAAAAAAAAAAAAATTAGCATGTTATATTTTAAAATTCATGAAACTATGATATATTAATAGCTCGTTATAGCAAAAAAATGTAACAAACCAAAATAATAATTTTTTTTTTAAAAAAAAGAATCAAATCCAACCCAAACCCTACAATCCAAACACAGTAATAAAAAACACAGCAAACCTAATCTGCACTCCAAACATTGTAACCACAATCCAAATAATATAATTCTCTACATCACAGCTCCCCAAACAATCCAAAGGCCGTTTGGATTAAGGTTTTGTAAATATTTGGAAATAAAGGATGCGTAAGAATTAAACATGACCGTGTTTGGTTATGTAGGAATGAGAATATGATGTATGGAATGCGTTATACTTTTTTATGCAATTATAAAATATGAAATCATTAAAATTCAATTTAAATAATTAATTTTCATTTGTTAATTTATCTTATTACATTAAGCTACTAAATCAATTTTAAGCCATTAAAATTTAACTAAATTTACCCACTCATCCTTTAGTTTGGTATATTTACTATCAATTAGTTTTTTTTATTGCGCATTTTTATTATCATTTTTTATTACAAATATTGGTAATTAATTTAAATATCTATTTTTTTCCTATAGTTTTGTTAATGGAATAGTTATTAACTAATTGTTTAATGTCAATTATAAACCTTATATATATATACAAAATAAGTTGATATAAACTAGTTAATTTTAAATCATCAAACAAACTAGTTAATTTTTTAAAAATAACTATAATTATAGACTAAAATTAGAAGAACAAGTGTACAAAATTGTTTGATTGAAATAAATTAACCTATTTATTATTAATTAATTAATATTTTTGTAAAGATTAATTAATAGTTTTAATAAATAATTTATGATGTTCATATATATTACCAAAAAGGGATTTAAACAAATATAATTATGGTTATTTATATACATTTATTTTAAAAGATTATGGTTTTTCATATTAATTTATAATAATAAAATAAATGATTATATTAACATTATTATTAATAAAATTAATTATATACGTCAATCATAAATTTAATTTAAACATATGTATAAAAATTAAATTAACCAATATCAACAAAGAAGAAAAACAAATAAAAGTAAAAAAATAAAAAGTAAACGAGAGAGATAACCATCGAAAATGGAGAAAACCCATCTATTGAGTGATCTTGAATAAGATATCCTCATTCCAAGGTTAAAAACTTGTACCAAACGTGGTGATAAGATATTATTTCTCATTTCCGCCTCTCATTTCCCTTAACCAAACTGTTGTCGTATGAATTTGTTTGAATTAACTAGAGAAAAAATATTTTTCAATGAGAGTATTTCAAAAGATATTTTGAGTGGTTCTTGACCATTTCATTTTTCTTAGAGAGAAAAATACATTTTGGGTTTTTGGTCTAGTTTCTATTAGTCCATAGGTTTCTTTCTTTCTTTCTTTATTGTTTTTTTAAATAAGTCCTTAGGTTTCAAAATATTACACACTTAGTCCATAAGTCTTGAGTTTGATTTCAATTTAGTCCATCAGTTTCAAAATACTACATTTGAAACTTGAGTTTTGCTTCAATTTGGTCCCATGTCTCAAGATTTTAACTTTCAACCTCAACTTTTCACCAAATAGTAACTTTTCGTCTTGAGAGTTAAATCGTTCAAAGAATTATAATTAATTGCCAATAAGAGTGTAACTCGACTGATATAGTGTTTATACTATCAACCTCGTGGTCTGAGGTTCGATTCTCCCACCTCAAAACCATGAAAATGGAAGAAAGGAATATTCCTTATTTCATATTTTGTTAATTTATTTTAATATCTCTTTATTTATATTATATACTATTGTTATATTTTATTTTATCCATATCAACTCTCAAATTTTACATCATAATCCTCCGTTTTCAAAATCACTTAGGAAATATTTGATAGATGGGTATGAGTTGTTGGGTTGGGTGGGTATTTATTACCCATGTTTGTTAAGCCCATAAAGAAAACCTATGGGTTATTAAACCCCTTTTTTACACACTCAAAACTAACCCTAAAAATCAATATATTTTTATTTCTTTCTCTCTTTCATCTTTGTCGTTTGGATTCTCCCCCAGATATGATTATTCTTCTTCTTCTTCTTTTTTATTATTATTTTTTTTATCGTCAAACCTTTGGATTCGCCCAGATTAGTTTGGATTCATCGTTGTTTCGCCCAGATCAGTTTAGAGGATTCACCCAGATCAGTTTGGATTCGTCGTTCGAGTGTTTTTTTACGCCATTCCCCGCTATTCGGTTTCTTTTCTTCTTCCATTTTCTTTCTGCTGCTATTTTTTTGTCGGATTGTTGTTCTATTTTTTGATTTCTTCCCTCATGTTTTCATATTTATCTTGTCCTTTGTTTACATGTATTTTTTCTTTATACATCCTAATCTGATTTTCATTTCAAATTTGGGAGCTAATTTAATAGAGTTTTTGTGTTATATTACATAATTTTTTTTTTTCTGGTTCATAGCTTACTTTTTAATTTTACAAAAAATTGATATGATGATTTGGTTCATTGTTTTTGTTGGATTTCTTCCAAGGACCGATCTTATCTTATGTTATGTTCAAATTCATTCTACTGTCATTTTTGTTGGTTCATTTTACTGTCATATTTGGTTCATTGATTTGGTTTATTCTATTGTCATATTTGTCATATTTGGTTCATTGTTTTTAGTATTTATATTTACTTGACTTTTCTCCAGCTGAACCACCCTGACTTTACTCTGACTGCTACTTACTTTCAACTGACATTCATTTTAATTAATTTCACTCTTTAATTAATGAGGTTAGGTGTACTTAAATGCACCCAACTCTCACCAACAACCAGTTCTTTCTCCCTCTTCTATTTATAGACGACTTCCCCACTCATACTTTTTATATTTCTCCACTGTCTTTCTCTGATATAGTTGTTGGGATTGGTGTCTTAATTCTCCCGGAGTCTCGTTGTTTTGTAAAGATACACATTGTTTAATGAATAAAATAAGTGTTATTTAATTCTGACATTTCCTCATATCCAATAAACAAAACTCTTTGGTTATCTTATGTGAACTTAAGTATGTATATGTGATATACAAGTGGATCATGCCTTAAGTGATAATCTAAATCGGTCTGTAGTATAAGGATTAAGGTGGGATACTTGATCCTGGTGACACTACGGATACGATCCGCTTTGTAGAGGTTTGCAAGTATTGTAAACTACTACAGATGGTAGATCCTAACCATTCGTGTGAAGACGTGGAGCGGGGGTGTCCTATACAAAGAGATTGTATAAGACCTGGACCACGAGATGACTAGACTCTGTATATAATGTCGTTGATACTAGAGACTTGCATCTCACCTAAACGATCACAGGTGACACAACCTCAATCCTGAGTGTTTTGGGAACTCCTGCCTTTGAGGGTTGTCCTTTGATTAGTATGGGTGAGAGTGGCCAGATTGTCAACTCAACATGCCTATCTTTTTGGGGACTTGCCTGATCTGGGAGCTGGGAACTCAATCCACAAGATGGAATTTACTTCTTTCCCAAAGCAGGGATAAGTAGAGAGATTAATCCCTCAAGGGCTGATTTCGGGACTTTAACATAGTGGCCACAACTTCTCTTTGGAAGAGAAGACTCAGTCATAGTACGACTATGATTTATGTTCATTAGAGATCAGTGATACTTAAAGAGACAGATGTAACTGCAGGGGCATAATGGTTATTGGCCCATATGTACTTACGAGCGATATGTGAAGGGTTGTCGCACTGCTGATTGGTTAAGATGGACATATAATATATATGTAGTAAGGAGAGTTCAGCTGTCGGTCTTTAGTAGAGTGCCTAACAGTTAACGGATGGTAGATCCCGTGACTAAAAAGTTTAGTCAGTTATTCACGTACCGTTGGAGCTTTGGAGCTACAGGTCTATGAGATCCCCTTGGTAGCTTGGATTCTGTTGAGGATCAGTTCTTGGTGTTGATTTGAAATGTTCAAATTGACAATAGGTATTTTGATTATATATGATATAATCGGTATGATGTATGAGATACATCTAATGGAGAATTGATGTAAATGAGATTTACATTAAATACCATGGAATAGAAAAAGAACTATGGTTTATAAGTTTCATGAGATGAAATATTAAAACTATAGGTTATAAATATAGTATGATAAGTTAGTTATCATTTATGTTTATAATGATATTAATTATTGAATAATTAATTATTTTTCTTTTAAATAACCAAAGTAGTGGCCGGTTATTGGATCATGGTAACCGTGAGTTTAAAAGAAAAGTGGTTTCCTATTTTGAAAAGAAATTTTTATAAAAGTTTGAAAAAGTATTTTGAGTTTTCTCTCCGCGCAAAGAAACTCATAAAAGTCGTCAAGTAAATACGAATTTACTGAACGACGACTGGACGAGCTAAACGATCGTGCAGGTGCAAGCTAAACGATCGTGTAGTGTTTACTAAATGATCGCATAGCTTTGCTAGATGATTGCTGGCCCAAGGTAAACGATCGTGTAGAGTCTGTATGCGACAGACCGAGATAAACAATAGAGTTAAACGATCGCATAGCTTTTGCTAGACGATTGCATAGCTTTATCTAAACGATTGGGCATCAACCTATACGATAGGTCTCCGCCATCTCCCATTTGCCCAGTCGTGTACGCGATCGTTGTTTCCTCCATTCGTCTGCCTTATACCAAGTCCGAACAGCGCCCACCCTCTGGATTCTCACACTGAGAATACCAAGGTCGCCTTGTTGGTGGTGTCAGTCTCAACTTGACACCGTCGAGGTTTTCTGGAGGCCGTTCGTGGTGCTGTGGAGGCCGTTCGTGTTGTGGAGGAGTTCATGACTGAGGAGATCGTTGAGGACGAGCGCAAAGTGTTCGCGCGGTGTTCATGTAGATTGAGCACTCGTGGTTGTTGTTGCTCGATCAGCGATCGTGCAACAGAGCGTGGAGACGTTTTTGCCTATGTGTGTAGAGTTTGACTCTCTGTTCCTTTGTATGTTACATGCTGTAATTTCTATATGAATTGCATAACTGTTTGTTTTGAAGTCGACTGTAAGTATATGTTCATTCATGATTGTAATTTGGAATAGTCTTGTTCCGCTGCTCATGAAAATCATCGCTTCCGATTTCCTTCAATAGTGTGTTGGTGTTGAAACTTATAAAAAGGTATGTCGTTGTTGGTTACTCCTTAGTTCAATTTGTTTTATTTTATTTCTAATATAACTATCATTATTTTGTGTTTCTTGTAGGGTCCAAATTAATTGTACAAATCATTTCTAATTAGTTTGAGGAGGTTTGTTATTTTGACGTTTAGAGTATCTCCCTTTTTTTTTTACTAAAGTTGGGGACTTTTTTTATTTTTTTTATTTTTTTATGGAAATATGTTATTTGTTAATTGTTGGTCACGTTTTTTTTGGAATACTAGTTCACAAATTTTTTATTAATTGTTGACGACATTATATTTTTTAATTTGATACTTCTCAAATTTTTGATGAATTATTGGTGAAATAGTACTGTTATATAATTTTTTTTATCTAATAATACATTCATTTTCTTTTTTTTTTTTTTCCAGCTTCAATAAGAACATATTCTATACATTTTTGTGTGTTATTATCAAGCTAGTTTCAGGATTAATTTTAGTACGTCTTACTATCGTTTCACAATCAAAATTGATTTTTTTTTTAAATTATGTAATTGTAATGAAACGATGGTATTAATATTATAACCAATGTTTAATTTTTGAAAAATATAGTTTTTAATCGGTGACACAAGAATTAAAGAAATATTGCACACCAATATTCATACAATCGGTTCACCAATTTTTGAAAGTATGGAAAAATGCAGATTTTTTTCTATATACATCGTTTTAACACATCTTTCGGTGAAAATTTGACATCGTTTGCTATTCTTTCTTAATTATGAAACATAATCTGCCAAATACCTTACCCTTTCAGTAACAACTTGTATATCCCTTTCTCTATAAAGATGGATACGGTTGAAGACCTCTTTTCAATCGTGAGAATTATTTTGCACTCTCAAATATAGTTGTTCATAACACTAACCACACTATTAAACAACTACCGAAGGATAGAGAGACAACCGGCATATGTTAGACACTACATTAGGCAGTTGACCTTCTTTCGCCTCATTTACGAGAGTGACTTGGCATGTCGTGAAAGCACCCGAATGGATAAACGTACCTTTAAGATTCTATGTAATATGCTATGCTCGACTGGTTGTTTGGAACCAATAAGATGTATGGACGTCGAAGAGATGGTTGTGATATTCCTACATATTCTTGCACACAATGTCAAGAATTGAGTGGTACGCAGAAACTTTTCGAGGTCTTGTGAGACAGTTTCGAGATATTTCAACGCAGTTCTTAGGGTAGTCTTACAACTTCACACTGTTTTGTTAAGAAAACCAGAACCGATCACAAATACATGCACCGATAGAAGATGGAAGTGGTTTCAGGTACAAAAAGTACTCAGTTTTTTATATGAATACGTCATAAATATGCATGCAACGATAGATTTTTTTTTTTTAATTCATTCTGATCACTTGAGAGAAATAGAATTGTCTAGGTGTGCTAGAAGGCACATACATTAAAGTGAATGTTAGTGTCGTTGATCGACCTCAATATAGAACGAGAAAGGGAGAGATTTCTACAAACGTTATTGCGGTGTGTGATCAAAATGGGGAGTTCATCTTCATTTTGCCAGGGTAGGAAGGGTCTGCAACCGATTCAAGGGTTCTTAGGGATGCGGTTTTGTGACCATACGGATTGAGGGTTCCAAAGGGTATTATAATAATCGTATACGTTATTTAAACATGCGTACATGCCACAACACATGTACATGACATTTCGAAACGTGTACAGGATACTATTACCTATGTGATGCTGGATACCCCAACGCTGAAGGATTTTTGGCGCTGTACAGAGGGGAACGATACCATATCTTCGATTGGCGTGGAGCAGGAAACGCACCGACAACTGCAAGAGAATTTTTTCAACATGAAACATTCTTTAGCAAGGAACGTTATCGAGCGAACGTTTGGGTTGCTAAAGGGGTGGTGGACTATTCTTAGGGGAAAATCATTCTACCCAATACAAGTCCAATGTCAAACAATAACTGCATGTTGCCTTATTCACAACTTGATCACAAGGGAGATGGGAATCAGTGCAATGCTTGACGTGCCCGATGAGGAGAATTTTGCATCAGTTGGTCTTGATGAGGATCATATTGAATTTGTTGAATTATCAGAGGAATGGACCAAGTTCAGGGATGACTTAGCGGTCGAAATGTTTACTCAATGACAAAGAACCTGATTATTCAATGTTCATTGCTTACTTTTCTTTTACTAATGAATGAAATTTAATTATGGAACATTCCAAGTATGTTGTGAAAATATTTTGTGCCAAGACTCTGTGTGAACAAGTTAAATTGGAACATATAATTTCAGCAGCTGTGCATATGTTTAATTTATAGCATATTTTCATTCAACAAACGTATGCATGCAGCATAATGGCAGGTAATGGTTAGAGGCTGTCTCTTATACACATCTAGATGTGTATAAGAGACAGGTCTGAAGAAACAATACAACGCAGTATCATAGATGTTAAGTCTGTCGGGATTCGGCTAGAACGAGGAGTTCAAATGTGTCCAGATCGAGAGGGAGATTTTCGATCTTTGGGTTCGGGTAATATTCTAGAAAAAAAAAATGTACGGGTACGTGTTATAATATAAATATTAATAATGTGTATGTGTATCAATGCAGAGTCATCCCAATGCGAAAGGGATGTGGAACAAGCCATTCCCACATTACAATGACCTCTCCCATATTTGGGAAAGACAGAGTAGTAGGACAATCAAGTGAGGACCCATACGTGATGGCGACAAATGCATTCCGAGAGTTTGAAGATGAGATTCGACTTGGATCACAGGACTGTCACACACATGGGGTTCGCCAGACAGAATCACCATTAAATAAAGATGGAATAGATGAAGAGCCAGCAGAGCAATCTACAGGTAGGGTGAGTGTACCTGCTGAGTCATCTCGAGGCAGTAAGAGGAAGAGGCCATCATTCCAAGTTGAAATGATTGACATCATGAGATCAATTGTTGAAATGCTTGCATCGTGGCAAAAGGAGAAGTATGAGCTGGAGTTCAGGCATCGGAAGGAAGTAGTAAATGCCATATACAACATTGATGGCCTGGATAAGGATGATCAAGTCACCCTTATTGACCTCCTTATCACAGGCATTCAGAAGACTGATTGCTTCCTTGTAGTACCAGAACACGCACAGAAGAGGTACTGTCTCTATCTACTAGGAAGAAACATGTAGACTGACCACATCCCTGTATTTTGTTTATAGTTCTCTTGGATAACAACAAATGGACAATGGACTGTCATGTCGAAAAGAATGATAACTTTTGCATACGTCACGACATGTAATTTTTGTGTTTGTATTATGACACATATATTATAAGTATCGAAAAAAACATATATTTTGTGAATTTTTTTTGGAAACGGCCACATGTTCGGTCGGTTCATATTATTTTTGTGATCTTATGAAAAATGTTACTGTACTACATCACATTCTCACCATCATAATCAAATGAAAGACAATTATTCTATGTACAATTCTAAATATACTATCCATATTATATAAAAATAATATGATATGTGAAATAATAATGTTAAATTAGCAAGATTCAATATATATACATACAATATACCAATTAGTAATTGAGATAATTACCTTCAATATATATACATACAATATACAATATACCAATTAATTGAGCAAATATATTTTGTTGGTATATTTTACCGATTGAAGAGAATTAAAATCATTACAGTTTTTGAAAAGAATATATGAAAAATAATCTATTATGTTCTACAAATTGAGAAAAAAAATTGAGATTGTCCAGTTTATGTCATAAATGATTTGAGAAAATACGTGTATATTTGAAAATTAATCAACAATAGCAAGACATAAAACTAAAAAAAAATAAAAGAATGAAATAAAAACAAACAGAAAAAAATAGAACTAATCTCATTCACAAATAAACTGCATCAGATCCCAACTCAACTCTGCACACAATAATTATCAACTCAACTCAGCAAACAAACACAAACAATTTAACTCTCCAGATAATAATAATTATCAACTCAACTCAACTCTCTAATTTTATCACACACCAAACACATCCTAATTTTCAAAATTAAAGACTTAAAATCAATAACTCGATTCAACCAAGAATGCCTGTAAATGGAAATCATGGTGACAAAACCCAAGTCGATTCAACAAAATCCTCTTAGAATTCGGATTCATCGCTTGAATTGCTAAATCAAAACGCGAAAAAGGAGAAAACTTGGCGCTCAATCGAAGGGTTTTGGCGCCGACGACTGTTCTTTCCTTGCCGCTTGCCCTTCTTCTCTCCGTTCTTCCACTTCGCTCTTCGAATCCTCCCTCACTTCACTTCCCCAGAAGCCAGTTCAGTTCTGGTTCCCTCAGCTCCATGAATGCGCCAATAATTGGTGAGATCCTGCTTTTTCTCCCCTATTTTTCAAACCCAAATCCCCCCATTGCACTGTTTTTCTGTTATTTATTTCCTATTTTTCCTTTGCGAAGATCCGCTGCAGGGAGATTTCCCGGAGGTTATAGAAGAATTTTTGGAACATGGAGTGATGAAATGCATCGCCTTTAACCGTCGTGGTACTCTTCTAGCAGGTACGTAGAAGACTTTGCTTTTGATTTTGTTGTTCTTTTTTTTTTTTTTTTGGCGGGGGGGGGGGGGTGGGGGTGGGGGGAGGAGTTGCTGCGATTGTATCTCAAATGTGTGATTAGGGTTCATGTTTTACTTGTTAATAACCGAAGTTGTTGCTCTTGATGGCTTCATATCATAGAATGGAGCTTTTGTTGTTTCTTCTTCTTCTTCTTCTTCTTCTTCTTCTATTTTCCCACAATCACTGCCATTTTTTGAAGCTAGTGACGAAAATGTTAATTTGTTATTTTATTTTATTTTTGTATGATTGCGAGCAAAAATGAGTTCATGTGGGGGTGTGGTTGCGAGCAAGATTCAATTTTTCCTTCTAATCTTCTTAATTTAGTTAGATTTTCATGTTCTTACTTGCGTTTCTTCTCCTTTTAAATGGACAACTAATTTTGTTGAGACCATTAAATGGAACAAAACCAGGGAAAGGAGCCAAAACTACAAAAAGAGGTTTCGATAGTTAAGATTGAAGATTGAAGGACAAATTTCATTTTGTATCGGCGAAAAACTTGTAGAGATGTTTATCTTATTTTATTGTTTTTCCCAAATTCGTTCTGTTAATGGTTTGATATTTTGCACCTCTTTAATGCCAAAACCGCGAAAGCCACAAGACGTAAACAAACCCCTTTAAGAAATATCACTTTCCCTTCTTGAGGTAACATAACCCATCACTCCCATTGAGCGAGTTATTGCTTGTCTCATTGATGGAAACTGCAGTTATGATGGGTGGAGGAAAAACAGGGTGTGAAGTTCTTTTAGAGGCAGTTTGAATATGCTAGATTATGAGGGGTACACTGTATATGTATAGATCCTGTAGTTTTTTCTTCATATCTCAAAGAAAAAAGTCGAATTATATGTTGTTTCTTGGTTAAGCTCAGATAAACATGTGCAGTTTCACTTTGCGTTTCATGTCACATTGACTGACATGGGTGTTGATTACACGTGTTTCTTGCTTTATGGAAGAAGCCATTTAGGTAATACCGGTAAATTAATATTAATGCTTTGATGATATTGTTGACAGCTGGATGCTCTGATGGAAACTGTGTTATATGGGACTTTGAGACCAGAGGCATCGCTAAAGAGCTCAAAGATAAAGATTGTGTTTCTGCCATAACTAGCGTCTGTTGGTCAAAATATGGCCATCAAATTCTCGTATCTGCTGCTGATAGGTCATTAACACTGTGGGATGTTCTCAAGGGAGAGAAGATAAACCGCATAACTCTGCAACAGACCCCTTTACAAGCTCGTCTGCATCCTGGATCATCTAATCCATCTCTCTGCCTGGCATGCCCTCTCTCATCTGCTCCTATGATTGTTGACCTAAAGACGGGAAGCACAACTCTACTTCCAGTTTGTATCTCTGATGCAGATACGGCTTCTGCTCGAGGCAAAGTTTCGGATGGAACTCCTCCTTTTACGCCTACAGCAGCTTGCTTTAACAAGTATGGAAATCTAGTTTATGTAGGAAATTCAAAGGGTGAAATACTTATAATAGATTACGAAAGAGTTCAGATAGAGGCTATGGTTCCAATTTCTGGAGGTGCTGTTGTCAAGAACATAGTATTTAGTAGACATGGTCAATATCTGCTCACTAATTCTAATGACAGAACAATTAGAATCTACGAAAATCTCCTACCCAATAAAGATGGATTGAAAGTCATTGATGAAATCACGAAAGAGTTCGATGGGCTTGATGGTGCCGAGAAGCTGAAGGCTGTTGGAACAAAGTGTTTAACTCTTTTTCGGGAGTTTCAAGATTCGATCACTAGAATGCACTGGAAAGCACCTTGTTTTAGTGGTGATGGTGAGTGGGTTGTTGGTGGTTCTGCAAGCAAAGGCGAACACAAGATTTACATTTGGGATCGGGCTGGTTATCTTGTAAAAATCCTTGAAGGTCCAAAGGAAGCATTGATTGATTTAGGCTGGCACCCCGTTCATCCCATTGTGGTCTCTGTTTCACTTACTGGCTTGATTTATATTTGGGCTAAAGATTATACCGAGAATTGGAGTGCTTTTGCACCTGATTTTAAAGAGCTTGAGGAAAACGAAGAATATGTAGAAAGAGAAGATGAATTTGATCTAAATCCTGAAACTGAAAAGGTGAGATTATAATTGTTATTTTTCCTGAGTTTTTGGTTCCTTGCCTTGTTATGTGACAGATTTGTGGTTTCAGGTGAAGGAACCTGATGTCAATGAAGATGAAGAAGTTGATATCATAAACGTGGAGAAGGATTCAGCTTTCAGTGATTCAGATGCTTCACAAGATGAACTATGCTTCTTGCCAGCTATCCCATGTCCCGATATTATTGAGCAGCAGGATAAGTGCGTAGAGATTTCTTCAAAAATGATCGATAATAACAATTCCGGATCCCCACTTTCAGAGGAGGCTGGTGTAAATGGTCGCACAACCAATCATGCATCAAGTCCAATGGAAGGTAAAATGCTAATATTTCACTTGCTTAGTTGCTGTGTGTTTCCTTGTATGGATGTTGGTGGGTACATACCATTTACTTATCTTCTTTTCTTTGCTACCACCCTACAAAATGAACCCTTCGATACCCTATGAGTTTCCTTAACACCCAAATATTGTAGGGTCAAGCGGGTCGTCCCGTTAGATTAGTGGAGGTGGCGAAAGTTGGACGGAACATTCACGGATATTTAAAGGAAAAAAAAAAACCATCAACTCAGTTCAGTTACTCTAGGAAGCACAAACATATCACAGCTATATTGCATGCCTGTTGCTATTCTTGTAAATGGTATACGTATATTGGATTCTAGAAGCGAACAAAGATGTCATAACATGGGTAAGGGTATATTAGAGAGAGGGGACAGGGAATGGAAGTATCCGAGCGAACTAGATCTTCTTTTTCCTTGGAATATTGTGTTCTGACTTATATGTAAGGAAAAATTGGAGTTGTATCCTAACGACCATCTCTTTGTCACCTGCTCAATTCTATGAACTCATTCTTTTGCTCTTTTGGCTGGCAAAGGGCCCTTTCTACCAAACGTACCTTCGTGAGTTGTTTTGAAAACTTCTGGAGTATTCAACTTTCATCACGTATTGTAAACTTTTCTGTAGCCTTATCGTAATTTATATTGGTTCCAATCAAACTAATTCTTCTCTTTAACCTTACATAAAATGCATAACTTCGAACAAACTGAACCAACAGTTTCACGATATTTTTCAGTGACTGCTTGGTTCAATCGATCTCGCTTCATTATTCAACAAGTGTTTGGTTTAATTTGCAGTGTTGGACAACACCGATGATGCAGGAGGAGCACGGATGAAAAGGAAACGGAAACCGTCGGAGAAAGGACTTGAGTTGCAAGCAGAGAAGGTGAAGAAACCCTCTAAACCTTCAAGTAGATTGTCTAAATTTAAAAC
Source organism: Benincasa hispida (assembly GCF_009727055.1). Lineage (NCBI taxonomy): Eukaryota > Viridiplantae > Streptophyta > Magnoliopsida > Cucurbitales > Cucurbitaceae > Benincasa > Benincasa hispida. Next base: position 24,827,734 of record NC_052355.1, on the reverse strand, counting down.
TAAGTCCATGGGTCATCAGGATAATAGTAATGGTACGTACGGTGATGACAATTCTGATGAATAATAGTAGAAAAAATCTGGCTTTATTTTTTAAAGTTTCATTGCATTAAGTCAATTGGCATATTGATCTTGATTCCAATTTCCAGCTGCCTTTATTTATTTTTCAGAGTAAACAGTTTTTGACATTTAAAAGAAAAACCCAAAAATCCGACGAATCAAATTGTTCACTGGTAGGTTTTTCGTGTAGGATTGAACCTTAAAACATAGGTTATGGTGGTTTATGGTTCAACCAACCATTAATGTAATCAAGCCTAACAAATAATTGGGTGAGTAGTCTGTATTAAAATTGAAGAGTTTTGGGTTAACCTAACTTGTCGACTGGTTTAGACATTGAATGTTCGATTCAAAGGGGAAGGATTTGTGTTTGATTCTTAAGTCATACATGAATTTAACTTCATATGACGTCTAAAATTGATTGAACCAAATTTATTTCAATGGTTGAAAATTGCTGCTTGTTGATTTTTTTTAGAATAATTTTTGTTGAGATGTTTTTAATTTTTGTCTTAATTATTCAAATATACCATGGTTTGAATCATTATGTATTGTAGTTAATAAGTGCAGAAAAGGAAAGTTATCCCAACTCAGATCGATGAATATTTCTATATAAACAGCAGAAATTTGGCAATGCAAATAATTATTTGGGGATGTTTAAGAACAGAAAAATAAGGGGAACAATTTATACAATATAAATAACAAAATTTTTAATATTTTTTTTATAGAGATTGATAGAAGTCTATTAGTGTTTATAAGTAATAGAAATTATATCATTGGTAGACGACGATAAAAGTCTATCGGTGTTTATTAATATTTTTTTACCATCTTTGTAAATCGTTTGACATTCATTCTATCTGTAAAAAATTTTCTAATTATTTTTAACTTTTAAATATATTGAAATTTTATAATTGATTTTATGTTTACATTAATATTATTTTGTATTTTCTATTCAGTATTCACTTCGAATCCATGAATGTATAGAAATTTTAACTAATTAACTTATTTATAAACTAATTTAATTATTTTAATAAGAAGTTTAAATTAATTTTGCCGGTTAAATTTGAGTTTAAAACATGAGAACTAAATATAATTGGTGGATAGCCTTTTGCGTCATTTTATTCATCCGGTATTTAATATAAGTCTTAATCATTTCCTTATCATCTTAAGATTTAATAAAAAAATTTACATTCTTTTTTTACATATATTGATCGATAATATGATTGGGTACTAAATAAAGGTCTGAAGGCTTAGTCTTATACGATAATATTAGTGATAATAATGACAAAGCAAACACTTAATTATCTCCCATAATTCTAGATGGAAAGAGCAACATGTTCATTAATTAATACCAAGTATTTTTTTTAAAAGTTCAAGAACCATTCACTTTTGCGATGATAATTAACTGATTAACTCATACCAATATATTATTTCATATTCTTTTTAGTTTTATTAATATAAAGTTCATTAATCTTACTTATTTATCATGGACTTTAATTGATATTTCTAAATTAATTCTTCATTGGCGACAATTTAGGCTTCATTTAGTAACTATTTTTGTTTTTCGTTTTTTATTTTTGTAAATTAAGTCTATTTTCTTCCTATTTCTTACTATGATTTTCAATTTTTTAAAGTATAATGGATGAATTCTTAACCAAATTCTAAAAATAAAAATAATTATATAAAAGCTACCTTTTTAGTTTTTATATTTTGGCTTGATTTTTTAAACAATTGGTAAAAAGTTAGATAATAAAAGAAGAAATTTAGAGGTGGAAGTATATCTATAAACTTAATTTTTAAAAATAAAAATAAGAAACCAAATAATTATCAAACGGAACTTTAGTAATAAAATTCAGAAAGTATAAAATTCTCTCAAATCTCCCTATTCGATGTACTAAATTAAGATAGTCTTGCTTATCTTTTGAACAAGAAAAGAAAAGAAAAAGAAAGAAAAGAGTAGGCTTGCATAATGTAAACTTTACTTGTTATTTAATTTCATAACTTTTCTTAAAGATAAATATCAAATCTTCAATTAATTAAACCAAAATTCATTATCGTTGACTAATAAATTTGATAATTAATGATTACTTATTCTAAGTATGGAACTTAGTTATTTTGATTTTTTTTTAGTATAATTTAAAGTAGAGAGTTTGAACTACAAATCTTATAGTTACCAACACATTTATATGTCAATTGAGCAACGTTTGGTTTAGCTACTTTTTTTTTTTTTTTTTTTTTTTTTTTTAGAAAGAGCTATTTTGATTCTAATAGCTTAGCCAATTAAAGACATACTTATAAATTAATTAATATTAAATATGTTATTTGGTATATATACTTGTGAACTGCTGTACTATTTTAATGAGAACTGCTGTACTATTTTAATGAAAACTGCTATATATATATATTGAAGAAACGATACTAAAATTTGACGATAGTGATTTTCTTAAGAAATAAAATATATGTGATGATCACGTTGTTTCTAAATAAATTATAATAACGTTTAATTGTCGGATATTCTAATTAATTAATCTCAAAAGTTAATTTTTCGGAAGTGATATTCTAATTAAAAGGCTTGCCGTTAAAAACTTAAAATATTAATGAAAAATAACTTATCAGTTAATAATAAAAGTTTTTTTTTTTTTAAATTTATTTATTTAAAGTAAATAAATGACAAGCACCAGCGTTTAATTCTCCTATATTTAATTCACATGTCCAACCACTCACAAATCACATTTAATTCAACTCTCCTTCTTTGACTCTCAAATTTTATTACAATACCCATGCCCATTCATAAATTTTATAGGTTAGAATATCATTTTCATCTTAAAAAAATTTGTTGAATTTTAATTTATGTAACTTCAAATGATGAATTTTAGTTTATGGAACGGAAAAATATATTTTTATTCGCTAAAGTTCCATTTAGTAACCATTTCGTTTTTTTTCTTATTTTTTTTAAAATGAAGTCTATATCCTTCCCATTTCTTACTCTGATTTGCAACTTTCTTATGTACAATAGTTGAATTCTTAGCCAAATTTTCAAAAGTTATTTTTGTTAGTTTTCAAATTTTGGGTTGGTTTTTTAAACTATTGGTAAAAGATAGATAGCAAATGAAGAAATTTGAAGGTGTGAGTAATGTCTATAGGCTTAATTTTAAAAAACAAAAACAAAAAATAAAATAATTATCAAACGGACCTAAGATTTTTTAATCTAGTTTTCATTTGTTATTTAGATTTCAAAGAAATAAGGGGAAAAATTGAGTTAATAAATCACGTTTAAATATGTATACTAGTTTCTCATTGCAAAAATTATGGATTATTGGATAAATTAATTATATTTAAGATTCTTCTTATTTATTATTTTTAACAATATTATGAATAAACTAGTTGTGATTAGACATATATCTCATTGTAAATAAATTAGAGGTTCGAATTCACCAACACTATATTTGAAATGAGACATCTGAACCTCTTACCTCTTAAACGAGGATATACATTATTTAACTAGACATATCTTAGTCGTCTGATAATAATTAAATATGAGTATTAACCGTTCAACAATAGGTTATATGACATTTTGTTGTTAACTCATGGCTATGGCTTGAAAAACGTGTTTTGGTTTTTGGTCATGATATTGATGACAAAAGTCCTTGTCTAGATATAATGATCAATGAGCAATTTCTTCGACTCTATATGCATAACATTACACTTGTCCATTGTAAATAGTCCCCACAAACTCATATAAAAATATTTACTCCAACTTTGGTCATTATTCTATGAACTCATTTTGATTCTATATGTACAAGATTCGATGTCTTTTAAAAGGTTTCAAAACTATCGAGAAATCTTTTAGATTTTCAAATGGAAATTCAGATAAAAAATAGTTATGGTGGTGACTTAGTACAAAAATATAGATTCCCAACACTATTCTACATTTACTAAATATTGATTCATACCCATTATTTTTTCAAATATTCTAAAGATTTTTTACTTCAAAGGTAATTTTGAAACATTTACAACAGTTCAAGGGTGATATTGGTGCAACTCTTCAAACAATAAAGATATTTTTCAAACAAAGGGCAAATTTCAACCCACCAGCTTAAGCACATTTCAACTGATGTGTATATACCCACAAATAAAAGTTCAGAGGATTGAGTTGTCCAAATATATATATGTGTATATATATATATATATTAACCATAAACTAATAATAGAAAATAATGTATATTTTTTCTTAAAAAAAAAAATTAAGGAATATTAAGGTATGTTGAAAAAACATTGAGTAAAAACTATGATCATTTCAAAAAGTTTAATATTTTGATACCATAATATAATAATTTTAACAACAATGAATGATATTTACTTAATTATTATTATTTTATGGGTATGTAGCTATGTCATTCAATAGCATTACTCAAGTATAATTCAACTAACACAAACTTGTATGTTAAAAAATCAATTGTAAATTTGTTTTAAAAAAATTCATTTAAAATCTTATATATATATATATAAAATGAAAAAAATCATCAATAAACAAGTTACTTTACAAAGTTTCAATTTATTATTATTATTTTTTAATATTTTTCTATTTTTCATGAATGACGGTTAGAATCTCTCAATTATAAACTTATATGACATAACAATTACTAAAATGACGTAAATTTATAAAACAAATAAGATGACCTAAAACACAAAAATGTTTGTAATTGATATTCCTCCAAAATTTTTAAAATTTGGTAGAAATTTCAACTTTTCTTCTCATAACTAACCTAATTCCTCAATCACTCACCGATTATATATCATGCTATATAAGCTCACCACAAAAAATATATACAAATTTACCATAAAAAAATAATTAAAAGTTTTTAACAACCAAATTAATATATTAGAAAAAACATTCATGATTCCATGACCAAAAGACATATTTGGGCATCATTTTATTACAACAAAACGCTAAAAAATTATTGTTGTTTTTCATTTATTTATTTTATTTTTAATAAAGGTTTTAAAAAAAAAAAGAAATGATACTCAAAATCAAAATAGGAAAGGCAGCAAAGAGAAGGAATGTGATTGGTAGCATGGCTGCACCTACAGCCAAGTGTTGGGCAGTTTCATAACTCGCCTGGTTAATTTTAACCCTCTTTCTTAACCCTAGTTAACTTCCTTTTTCTCTCTCTCTTCTTCTTCTTTCTTTTAACTCTCTACTTGTTGGTAAACAACTTTAGGTTACCAAAATGCTTCTCCAAAATTCCCCCTCTGTATATTCCAATCCAATTCAAACCCCATTTTATTACTGCATTTCACTTCCACTTCCTTAATTTCCACTTCTGATCTTCCTCATTCCAAATCCGAAATCCCAATCCTCTCCGCCGCGCCGTCCGCCATGAGAATAATCTCTCCGCCTTCTGCTTCTTATTCTTCTTCTTCCTCTTCCTCTTCCTCCTGCGTCGGCTCCGATTCCGGCATTCACAACAACAATCTCGCCGCCGCTCTTCACCGTCCGCAATCCGAGAAAACCAGAGCCAAACGGCGGAGGAGGAATCAAGACGAAACTAAATGCCAGATTCATAATCATAACGCCAATGGAATCAACAACGCTGCCGCCTCTTCCGCTCGCCGGAGCTCCATTTACAGAGGAGTCACTAGGTTTTTCTTTTTTCTTTTTAATTTATTTTTTTGATTTGCATGTTGAATTGAGATTGTGAAATTATTTATTCCGAATCGAAAATCAGGCACCGATGGACCGGCCGGTTCGAAGCTCATCTTTGGGACAAGAGTTCATGGAATAACATTCAGAACAAAAAAGGAAGGCAAGGTTAGGAAATTAAATTAAAGCATCCTCTTAATTACTTAATTACTTAATTAATTAATTGAGGAAGAGATCTAAAAAATTCTTTGTTTATTCGGCTAAACTTTTTATTTTATTATATTATATTATTATATTATAAAATAAAGCTCTGATTTTGTAATGCTGACTGTGTCTTTGGGTTCCCCTGTCATCGCCAACGTTCATTTTCCACCTTTGCCGCTGGCTCAGTTTATTTGGGTAAGCTTTCTATATTTTTATTTTTCCCTAAAAATTAAAAAAAAAAAAAAAATCTCCAGGACACGTGGCGAGATCATGGTTATCTTCTCTCAAATTTTAGTAAATTCATAAATTCTGCAGGAGCTTACGATAACGAGGAAGCCGCTGCCCGAACATATGACCTTGCTGCCCTCAAATACTGGGGACCCGGAACCACTCTCAATTTCCCGGTACTTTTCACCTTTAAGGCTAAAACAGACATTTCACTTTTTATAACGCTTTTCCCCCTTAATTTATTTCATTAAATCTCCATAAAGTGAATTTCATTTTTTTTCTCAATCACAAAGAAAAAAATCCTATATTTCGCCGCTAAATCGACACTTTTCGGCATTTTATTCTGAGGAATATTATTGGTAAAATAAAATTATGGACGGTATATAATATTGAATTAATAATGTGAATCAATAAACAGGTAGAGTCGTACACGAATGAAATGGAAGAAATGCGGAAAGTTTCAAAGGAGGAATATTTGGCGTCGTTAAGGCGGCGGAGCAGTGGCTTTTCAAGAGGCGTTTCTAAGTACCGCGGCGTGGCCCGCCACCACCATAATGGCCGGTGGGAGGCTCGGATTGGCCGTGTTTTTGGAAGCAAATATCTTTATTTGGGAACTTACAGTACGTTTTCTCTTTCTCTATCTCTCTCTATCTTTACTTTACTTTTCTTTTTTAAGATCCACGTGGCACTGCCACGTGGGTTTTCAATGGTAACCGGCGCAAACTTATAACTACGTGGATCAGTCCGTCAGATCTTTTCCCAGTCTGTCAGCTAACGTGGCACCATAGTTCTTACTTGTCTCAGACAGACCAATTCTTTACTATTTTTTATATAAAAATTTATTTTCTTGAAAAATAAATATTTAAAATTATTAGGTTTTGTTTGTTAATTGGTTTAACTACTGGGTCATGACTCATGTCAAATCCCAAGTCATCAACTGTTCCATAGAAAAATGAGGTGCTTAGGTTCACCTTCCCCAATTTTGAGTGGGTAATGTATTCTTTTAAATCTTAATGAAATATTTTTAATTAAATAATGCTTCTTCTTAGATTAAATTACAACTTTAGTTCTAAACTAAAAAGCATGTGATTTAAAATTTTCAAATAGTCTCGATAGTTTCTAAAATTTTATATTTTCAATGAAAATTTGTCATGCGACAGTTTTGTAATTAAAAAAAAAATATTTTTTTGTTACTATGTGTATGAAGATTAAGTTGCACCCAACTATTGTCCTTCTTAGAATTAATTGATCAACTACATAAAAAATTAAATTTTATGTTTGATAAACACTAAATTTTCAATAAAGTAGATTTATGTTCTTTAATTAAAAAAAATTGAAAGGTGGGAGATGAAAGCTCATATACTAAATTAGTAATTAAACCATTTTTTAGTTGAATAATATATGAATAGAGATTAGGACTTCTGACATTTTGGATTTGAGAATATATATGTTAATTAGAAAAATTAGTTTATGTTTGAGAATAGGAGAGGTGTTTGCATCTAGGTTCGGACATTCACATATGTAATTTTATTGTTATTTTTTTTAATAACTAAAAGGGATTTTAATACAAAATTTGAAATTTGAACATGTAAATTTTAAGAACCACGAGTGGTCCTGGGGGTACGGCACGTGATCCTTCTTGAGCGGCAGCTATAAAATAAAATAATAATAAATAAATAAAAGAAAACTTTGCGATCCACAGCTTTCCAAAAGTAATGAAAAAGTAGTATGTGGCCTCACGTGCCACTTCACTAACCTCTGTCGGAGTGGGAACTTTTTAGTTTGTTTTTTCACATCTGTACTTTCATTTTCCGGGAGCACATTTTTTTTTTAAATACAATTTTAATTTACTTATTATATTTAGATAAAATAGTCTTTTTTTTTTTTTTTGTATTTCTTTATTTTCTGGGTTATATATATATAAATGATTTATTTGGTCAAACCAAAAATCACGGGAAATTCTTACGGTCTTGAGAGACAGCAGAACCAGTTGTTCTGCATTGCTGCTTTCAATATTTTGATTTTTTTTTTTTTTTTCATTTTTTAAAATTTAATTTTCTTAATAAAATATAAAATTTTCATTTCCTGGAGACTATGAACCATGATTTTATTTTGTAAGGTGAGAAATTAAGAGAGAATATAGATCTGTGTTTTTTGATACGATTATAATTAATTAATTGATTTAGATTTAAAAACTAGCATTATCACGTGATTTCCTATCTTAATTCCAAACCAAACCCCATTTAGAAAGTCAAATCTGCTCAACCCCTATGCTAAATAATCTTGTTTATTGAATCCCATTAAATTTATAGCCTTATTTGATTTTCGATTTTCAGTCTTTGTTTTTCTCATATTTCTCGTAACATTTGAATTCTTTGTCAAATTCTAATTTTTTAAAAATACAATTTTAAAAATTTCACCATTTTCTATAATCATTTTATTCTTAAATTTTCAATTTTAAAGATTAATTTGATAAATACTACTTTGACTGATTGGTTTGAGCAATACTTAGGTACAACTTAGGTTGTGCTAAGTTTCATGCTACTCCTTACTCTACACACCAAAAAATAGTTCTTCATTTATTTAAAAAATGAATTGTCGTGACAATTTTTAATTGAGTACAGCAAAGGTTGCACCTAAGTTTTTTTTCCTTCTTATTGTCTTAGGATAATTTTCAAAATAAACTAGTTTTTAAAACTTTTATTTATTTTTGGAATTTGACTAACGAGTTAAATATTTACCAAATGGTTACTTTTTATAGTTTTAAAAACTTGAGAGGAATTTTAAAAACGAAGCTCATATGTGAAAGTGATGTTTATAAGCTTATTTTTCCAAAAAGACCTAATTATTAAACGAGATCTAAGTAATTAAATTTGATTATGTTGGAGGGCTTTTAGTTAATCTTAGTTTTAATTAAGTTGTTGGTTTTATTTGTTTGATAGACACACAAGAAGAAGCAGCTGCAGCATATGACATGGCTGCAATTGAATACAGAGGAGCCAATGCAGTGACCAACTTTGACATTAGCAATTACATTGGAAGATTAGAGAACAAATCATCAGTTCTTCAAGCAACAGAGCAAACAGAGGAGCCTAATTACTCCCCTGCTTCTTCTGAGGGAGAAGTAGTACAACAACAACAGGATCAACAACAGCAGCAGCAACAACAACAACAAACGACATTCTCGGGTCCACCGGACCTTCAGTTCTCGATCGAGAACAACCCAGGGCTGGTTGTCATGGACGAACCACCGACACAAGACGATCATGATCTCCATTGGTCTTTTTTAGACACAGGATTATTCGTGCAGGTCCCTGACCTCCCACTTGAGAAATCGAATGAATTGGCCGACCTCTACTTCGATGAGATCGAGTTCGAGGACGACATTGGATTGATATTCGAAGCGAGCTTAGAGAACAAGAACTGTGAGGGCAATAATAATAATAATAAAGAAGATGATCATAATAATAATAATAATAAGAATAATGTTGGGAAGATGGAGGTGAACTGCAGTGAGAAAATCAGATTGTTCTCAACAACAACTTCACCATCTTCTTCTTCATCAATAACCACCTCGGTTTCGTGTGAATTTAGGGTTTGACAATTTAGATTTTGAGGGTTTGTTGTTGTTGTTGAAGAGTGGATGGGAAATGGGGAAAAAAAAATCAAAATTCTAGAATATCATATGTTTAGTTTTTTTTTTTTTTTTTTTTCACATTGAAAATGGTTAATTCAAACTAAACAAAAAAAAAAAAAAAAAAATGAGGGGGGGAAAAGGTTGGAGATTTGCTTAGGTGTTTTTGTTTTTAATTTGTTTTAAATTTTCAGCTAGAAAGACCTTTCTCTATTGTCAAGGATTTTTGTGCAAGGAAAAAGCCAAACTAACATACCTAAAACATATCATTGGTTAACTCAAACATTATTTTAAAACAAAACTATAACAGCAAGCAAAAGTTGTCCCCCTCTTTCTAATTTCTTGACCTTCGGAGACATTCTAGGAAAAAAAAAAAAATGTACTTTGCATTTGTAAAAGGTAAATAATAAGTGAAAGTAGTGTTTAGAACGGTGTTGCCACAAGTAAATCTTAGGAGTAAAAGACTCTTTAGTAATCGTTTAGGTTTCATTTGATAGTCATTTTGTTTTTTATTTTTTAGTTTTGAAAATTAAGCCTATTTTCTAACAACGTTTTACATATTTATTAAGTAGAATGGTTGAATTTTTAGTCAAATTTAAAAAATAAAATAATTTTTTAAATGCTATTTTGTTTTAGTTTTCAAAAATTGACTAAGCTTTTTAAACTATTCATAATAGATAACAAATGAAGAAATTTAGAGATGGAATTAGTATTTATAAGCTTAATTTTTAAAACAAAAACAAAAAACCAAATGGTTAACGAATTGGATCTTAGTTTTTGGTTTTTGGTTTTCAAAATTAAGTCCATAGACACCACCTCCACCTCCAAATTTCTTCATTTGTTATCTACTTTTATCAATGGTTTAAAAAAGCTTAGTCAAATTTTGCAAACTTAAAAAAGTAACTTTTATTTATTTATTTATTTATTTTGAATTTGGTCAAGAATTTAGCCATTGCAATATTTAAGAAAAATGTAAATCATTGTAAGAAATAGTGAAAAAATAGGCTTAATTTTCAAAAACCAAAAACAAAAAAACAAAACGGTTACTGAATGGAGTCAAAATTGTTATGTTTGGAAAATTCATATATTCAAAATGTAGCCTATGGACAAAAAAAATTTGGTTTGAGTCAATAGCATTGTCTTTGCAATTTACAACTATTTATAGACAAAACAACAAACAAACATGTAAAACTCAAACAAAAACTTGCCTCATTTTATATTCACCCACCTCCAAAAACTTGCTCAACTGTGGTTTTCATAGATTTAAATTTTTGAAACTTGTGCTAAAAAATAGTCTCCAAAACCTGCATTTTAAACATAGGTTTTTTCAAATATGAACGAACTATATTGAATTTAGTTTTTAGATCCAATCAAATTATTTAGATTATAATTTGTTCAACTCAATCATTCATTGATAAACAAATGAATTCAATCTTGAAAAAGTGAAAATTGAGTTGGATAATACAGATAATTTATTTAAGATTTTTGTAATGGAAAGTAGAGTGAATTTCTCTAATATCTACTGGCTTGTTTTAAAAGCATATATTCCAAATAGTTGAAAAAATATTTTATAAAGTTCATGTATACAAAATATAGAAAAAAATATATTAGATATATATTTTCTAAAATTAACAATAAATTTGGGTTGTGTCATTTTAGTCCAAATTAATTTAAAATGAAATTCACAAACTAATCCAACCTACACAAATTTAAAACTCAACCAAAAATTCTGCAAATTAGGATAAACTCAACCATCGTTTTTTTCCCCTAAAGAAAATATTGTATTATATTGCAATTTATATGAAGATAATATATATATATATTGAACTTTGCCTTTGAGATTATTTTAAGTATTTTACTTTTTTTTTGTTGGTGGGGCCTTAATTTTAGCCTATACAATGGGCTGAATGGGCTCACAGAAACTGAAAGCCATCTCTCACCAATTGGCAGTGGGTGAGGCTCAAAGTCCAATTACCATTCTTTTCCTCACATTCCCTCAAAAAAAAAAAAAAAAAAAAAAACATCCAAATGTGTTGCCCTTTTTAGCCCACATCTTTTAACTTATATTTTAAAAGACCGATAAAGAGAAATAACAAATTTTAAGGTTTCATCTCAAAAAATAGTAAAAAAATTTTAACGTAAGAATAACAAAACGATTTTTAAAATAAGAAACTACTAATTGGCAAACATCTAAACTATCCTTACACACTTAAATTGATAATACAAACATTACAAACTAAAACAAATCCAGAAAAGTGCAAATACACTATATTGTTACATTACATTAAATTAAATATTGTCAAACACTCCTTTTCTGATAGCAGCTGAAATTTCCATCAAACTCCAGAACAGTCCTTAATATAATTGAAGTCAACCATATCACAGAAAACTAAAACTTCAACAAAAACTCACAAACAACCCTGATACTCACCTAAATACTGTTGGCCGATTACTCTTACAACTACACAACAATAGAAGCGATGGTATATGATGATGGAATACACAAGTATGTAATGGAAGCAAACAGATTCAATAAGTACTCTAATTACATTTAGTTTGAGTTCTAAAAGCATGCTTCAACAAAAAAACTGAAGAGGGTTTCAAGTTCAACGTACCTTTGATGATATATCCCAAATCCAAGCTGCTCTTCACTCCAAATAAGCTCCAAATTGACAGTGAACCACCAAGAGATCTTCTCTACTATTCTTAGCCTTGAATTTGAGTGGTGGAACTTGAATTTGAGTGAATTTCTGAAGTGAAATTCTGGATTTTGAGAGCAAGAAGAAGATGAACTGAAAACTTATTTTCCAGCTGGAATATATATCTCACTCTTTAAAATTCAGTGTTTTTTAATCACTGAATACATGCAAGCATTTGCTCTTCAACTCAATAACCAAACACTGCTTGAAGATTTAATGGGATGTGTGTGTTTGTAAGGAGAACACCTCCTACTTGGAGGAAAAATGGAAAATCCCTACTTAGTTCCTTTTTTCAATTTTCCAATTTCTTAATTTCCAAACTTTTCAATTAATTATAAATCAATTAAAACTTCATAAATTTCAAAAATCAATTTCTCAAATTGAATTCTAAAATTGGAAATTAATTTGATTTTTAATTAGTTAAATACATTTAATTAATTAATTAATTTAATATCAAATAATAAATTAATCACACATCTAATATTAAACATAAATTCTATTCATGTAATTAATATTTAAATCAATATTTAAATATTATAAACTCTTCAATTTTGTTTAATTTCGATAAATTAAACGTTAAATAATTATATCAAATATAATTGTACAAACCCTAATTTGAATTTGAACTTATCTAAATTCAAACCTTAATTTTAATTTGAACAATTCAAATTGATATTATTTCAAATTCACTCAATTTAATAATTCAAGGTGTTCATGTTTTACGAGCTAGTAGAGGGATCTTATGAACCTAGAGATCATGAGCTCCAACGATTAAGATTTACTGGCTAAAACTCTTTAGACCAAATTAATCAGTATTCGTTAACTATCAAGTCACACCACTATAGCTCAATAGTTGCACTCTTCTCACTGTCGATATATTTATGTCCACATGATTTAACCATAACCAATAAGTCGACTCTTCATAGGTTGTTCGTAATAACGACTAGGTTAATATGTTGTTTTACACCCGATATTACGTCTTGTTTCTTAAGTTCGATCTTCTAATGAACAATTGATTTATGATCTAATCACTAAACCAGATTCCTCTCAAGCCAGTGAGAGGGTGGGACCCCTTGTTCAAGACCTGGATTTAGTTATTTAAGAGAACAATCTTTTTCCTAACCCTAAATCGGGTAAGTGTGAATTCCATCTTGCACCTATGTCCCCAGCTATCTACCTGGTCTCACCCCTGAAATAGGAGGCTTATTGAGTCGGCGCTGTTGGGCCAACCTTCACCCATGCAAATCTAAGGATAATCCCGAATAGACAGGAGTTCATAGTTAGCTCAGGATAAAGATCGAGTTACCTAGGTCATCTAAGCGAAATAGTCCGCTTTAAACAGTAAACAATGTTATAAAGTAAGAGTGACTTATTTCTTGGCCCGATCTTATGCAAACTCATTGTATAGGACGCCCCACTCCTCATGTCAATACATGAGTGAATCTGGATCACTTCGTTTGTAGTATCTTTACAACAACTTATAACAGTTACAGAGTAGGCCAGATCCAATAGTGTTACCAGAATAAAGTACCCAACCTCCTTAATCATATACTATAGACCATTTTGGCTATTTACTCAAACTTGTTCCATCTCTATGTCTTCACATAAAGTTCAAGTATTCATATAATAGCCATAAATCTTAGTTTATTGGATTTAGACTTTATGAATTCAATTAATAGATTCAATACCTTTATTGAAGAAATGTTGAATATATTTTTATTGATAATAGAATATGTTCAATTTTTACAAACTACGAATTTTAGGACATAAAACCCAACATATGATAAATAGCAGCAAAAAAAATCAAGACAAAAAAAGAGAGTGAATGAGAGAGGAAGATCCATGGCACTTACACTACCCTTCGCCATGGAGGCAGTCTCGACACAAATGGTAGCGTGAGGTAGTCAATGGGTGTGGCGAAATGGCTCGTGGTAAACTACAGTTGAGTGGAATGACATAGATGGCGGCGTCGCTTTTTAGGCAAAGGAGGAAGCTCGCAAAAGAAGAGAGGTGACTTTTTGAGGCAGTAGAAACTTAGGTTTCTTTATTTTTCTTTTTTTTTTTTAATGTTTTTTAACTTACAAAATATTAATTTATATATAAAGTGAAAACTTTCTTTTTCATCTTAAATTCCAAATATCCAGATATACTTTTTATATCTCTCATAATATAATTTTCTTCTTCAATCAATTTAAGTTTCACCCTAAAAATTCGAAAACAAAATAAACACATTAAAACTTCCAAAATTATGAAACTTATATTCAAAATCTCTAATTAAAAAAGAGATCTTTTAAAAATATTTACATTTTATAACAAAATGTTCCAAAAATATCAAACACTTTTAGAACTTTTGCAATAAAATGTAAATGTTTTTGGAATTTTTCTATTGATAAGATTTTTTCATTAAAAAATTTGAAAACAAAAATATGTTAATTTAGTCTATTGTAAATCTAATTTATTAGATCACAAATATTCATTAAATCCAAAACAAGCCAAGTTTTGATTTTATCCGACCCATAACTTATAAAACAAGTTACAAAGACAAAGTCCATAACCAAAATTTGAATGGATGAAAAATAACTATTTAACTTTACATTACAATTACGTTGTATGTGTAAATATAGGTTAATTAAATTCCATACCTAATTTGAATCAATTAGGGGAGAAAAATAAGGAAGAGATTGATTTATTTTAAATCAATTCGTGGAGTAGTTATTGAAATTTAATTTGAATAATAAAAATAAATTCAATTTAGAAGAGGGTGAAAATTACGGAATGACACTCACTTTCAATTTTTAAATTGGATCATTATAATATGATTAATTTGGTTATTAATCAAACTCTCCAATTACATAGTATTTGTATCCCGATTATTAATCAAGCACTCAATTTACATTGTATTTATATCTTGGTTATTAATAAAGCTCCACACTTATACTGTATTTAATATTTTCATTTCGGACATATGAACTAACTAAGAGCAAATAAGGTATTAACAAAATGTCAGCTAAAATAGTGACTAAATATGAAATATGCACAATTGAATCTAATAAAATATACAAAACTGTTTAAACCTTAAAAAACATGGAAAATATTCAGTTAATTTATTTAGAATATGTATAAAATAATGACATTTGAATAAATTTAAAATTTGATAATATATGAATATTTAAAATATAATTTGGTCGAAAAATTTGGATATTTAATTCAAATGAGATTAGTCAATTCGAAAAGTGGTTAAACATAATCTAAATTAATAATAAAATATGCATTGAAATGTGAATTAGGAAAATCAGAATGATGGTTCTTTTTAGTTTTTAAAACATCAGGAAGGGCGATTCTTTTGAGGAAGTGATTTTTATTTATTTTTATTTTTTTTCAAATGAATTAATTAGAGGAAAAGTGGAGAATGAAGTCATCAACAATTACCCTCCATCATTGTTTACGATTCTACACTTACCATGTATTTGTAGTTTCATCAATAACAAAGTTACGTACTAGACAAGGGTAAAACAGAAATTTAAAAATTTGCCGCCATATGCATGTCATTTGAGTTGCTATAAATCTTATTATTTGTTGGGTTTGCCATTTTTCAAAACCAAACTCTAAAATGTGTCATACACTCCGATTTTCCTATTTTAAATGTTGCCCTTCATAAACTATTTCAATGTAAGAGTGATTTCAACATGTTGGTGATAAAATTTCTAATAGGTCTCTCAATATAAGATGTCTCCAAACAAAATACTATAGTTGAGCTACCCAAAAGAAAGGTACATTTTGTTCATATACATAGTAATTATCCAATTTTTTTTTTTTTTAACTTATATGAAATATGCTTTTATAACTTCAAGATCCCATCTTATTTGAATGGGATTTTGATTCATTCATATATTCTTTTGAACTTGACTGTTGTACTTTATATAGGTTGAATTATGCTCAGTTTAGTAGTTTCAATTTTTAGTTAAAAATAGTTTTTCTTTTTGGAAAAATGTTGAATTATGAATTGTGCTATATATTGTATTTTATAATATGCATTTGAAAATTTTTAACAACATTAAGACTTTTTTTTCTTTCAAGAATTGCCTCCACCTAACTTGTTAGGAATTTGTCTCTACCACTCAGAATTAATCATACACCAACATTCATAGAATTAAGAAATAGTTCTCAACATGTCTAAAGCTTTTACTACGTTTGGATAGTTTTTTTTTCCCTTCCTTTGAGTCCATTTAAATTGTAGGCTCCATTCTTGGTCGTATCATTTTCTAGTACAACAAAGATAGGAGATTCTGACCACAAAATTCTAAGTCACTAAAAAATTCGTAATAATAATCGTATATATGGAGCGAGAGAGAAACCTAGGGAGGTCCATGAATGATGAGCCTATAATTCAACCCATTTTGTCTAATCAATTATTTAGTTTCACATTATTGTCTCTATAATTTGAGCCAAAAGTACTAAATAATGAAAGATCTTTTAGGCCATCAATTTAATGTAAGAAATTATTTCTTCTCTTGGTTGAACTACACATATTTATTATTCCAATGAAACTAGGTTACCTTAAAAACATATATCAAAGTCAAGCCACTCTGGCAAATTTATTTACTCTAAAACAAAAACTATACATATTGTATTGTATTCTCAGCAAATTGTTAATACTAAATTGTCAAAGCAAGTATAAATAATAGCACATATTAATACTAAATTGTCAAAGCCGAATATACGTAATATGTGCTAGTGATAACAATCTATAGTTTAAATCTCTACTCTTATTGTATTTGAAAGTTAAATTTTTTCTTTTATTTATTTTGAAGCAAAAAAAACTATTTTTTTTATTTGATAAATATATCTTTTTAAGAAACATGTGGGATAGAAGATCTAACCTTTGATCTCGAAGTTGATAAAACAAATTTATTGTTCGAAATGATTTTGGGACAAGACTCATAAAAAAGCAAAAAGTAGCTTTCAAATTATGGTTGTAGTCGAAGTAGGAACTTTTCTCACAAGTGTGCACCATCATCGTCTGATTGGACAGGCGCGTTTAGGTTCGGATAACCGTGCTCATAGGAAAAAAATAGCTAATTTTTTACTACCTTTCTAGTTTACCGTTTTATTAAAACGTTTTTATTAAATTCAGATCCATAATTTTTTTTTATCTCATTTAATTTTACCTAGTCATTTTTCATCTATTAATCTTACCGTTTTCTTCTACTTCATCTTTATATACAAAGAGTTTTTCCAAATCTAATAGTGGTTTTCTTTTATCAAGCTTTTCTTCTTCACTATTATGAGCAAACCTTTCATTCGATTTCATACCTTTCTCAGACGAGTACATGCATAAGTTTGGAGATTGTGCAAACCTTGGAAAGCAACCAACAATTGCGATTTAGCATAATGTCGTGCTGAATTTTATTTTTAAGACAGTGAATATTCTACAATATAACAACGATCTTCATTTGAAATTACGTATACGTCAGTTGAAATATGTTTATGTTGGCAAAATATAAAGATTATAAAAATCAACATTTTTTAGGCCAAATTATACATATGTTTCTTAAAGAATGAAGGCATATTTTAAACAAGTAATAAAGTAGAAAGATATTTGTGTAATTAATTATCAAATTGGGCGTTAAAAAGTTATTGCCTTAAAAATGTGTCATGTCAACGTTACCAATAAAGTTTGTTATAAATGTCGGGGCCTGCAAATATTTATTATTAAGTATAATTATAAAAATAAATAGTTAAGATAATATAAAGTTCTTCCAAAACCATGAAACAATTTGTTCATAAGTTGATGAAAACTATCCTAAGGAAAATATGAGTAGACATATATATATATATATAAAGAGAAAAAAGAAAAAATAAGTGTGTAATTCATCCAATTAAAATTAAAAACTACATAATAGGTAGATTGAAGGGTAGCGTCGGTGGATAATTGTGGTAAGTTTTGTTCTTTACTTGACCCATTAACACAACTTTTAAATACTTTGGAATATATATAATATATAATTAAAATAATTTAATTCCCATTCCCTTCTTTTTCTTACCACAATTTTAATGTATTTCGAAATTTCTCGATTTCTATGGATTTAACATCGAAAAATTCAGAAAAGTTATTTAAAATATTTTTAAATATAATATTGATAGACATTAATGATAAATGATAGTAGTCTATGAAGCACATATGTTTCATATGAGGCAAAGAGTCCGTATCAGATACCGATACTTTCCATATACGTATTTGATTTGACCTGTCTATTTCTACGCGTACCTTAAAGAAAAAAGACAAGCAACTCATAATCTTTCCCAATCTAAAACTAGACAACCTATTTAAAAAGCCCACTACTCGAGTCCAAAACTAAAAGGAAAAAAATAAATAAAAGACCAAACCCTAGAATCATCTAATTTTCATCTTTACATTTGAGTCCATCAAAATATAAACCACTTGGATATCTTCAACAATTCAATGAAGAAATTTTTTTGTTTATCTTCATACTTTTCCCTCTAATCTTCTTATTCTTTGTAATATGAGCCACTTTTCTATTGCATTTTATTAACTATTGTACTTCAACATCTTAGATGTTGTTGTTGTTTTTTTTTTTTTTTTTTATATATTATATTTCTGTGTTTGTATTTTATTTTGTGCTATTGTTATTAACTTATATGCTAAATTTATCTATATCCTAAATTTTTTTAAGAAAAAAGAAAATGTAGTTTCAATATATCAGTATTCTTGTTTTTTAGAAATATATATACTCAAAATATGTATAAAAAAATGATGTATCCTTAGACGTATCCGTATCTTAGTTTTTTAGAAATTGACGAATCGCCATATCCAATCGTATCCGTATCGTGTATACTGATAGACAGTGATATTTTGTTATATTTATAAATATTTTGATTCATTTTATTATATTTGAAAACAATCATTTAAGATAAATCAATATTTTTATTTTATCTTTAAAAAATTTATAAAATATAAACAACAAACCACCAAAGCCACCGATATAAATAATAAGTCATCTAGTTATTTAAAAAAGTATAGAATGTTTATTTATCAGTATAAATATTCTTTTAAATTTAATTTTTCTTAATTTTTTGGACACTGATTAAATGTAATGCAACCTATATATCACGGTCATTATTTTTTGTAAGATAGTTTAAAATAATATTAATTTAATGTAAAAAAAAATATTACCACATGGCAATTTCTTGAGTAACTGGCACTATACAAAAATAGTTATAACCCAACAAATAGGAGCCAAAAAATAAAAAGACCAAATCAAACCAAACTGATCCAATGGTTTGATTTGGTTTTTAGTATAAAATTGGACATATTAGTTTGTATTTGAAAAAAACAAAAAAATATTGGTTGAATCGATTTTTTATTTGAAAAACCAATCAAAACCGAACCGAATCGAACCTAGGGTATAATACCCTTAAAATAATTCTAACATTAGGTTTATTTTATTATTTTAATTATTATGGTGCATATATATTTATTTAGAAAAAACCGGTTATCATGGCATTTGTATTTTTTTTATTTAAAAAAAGTGAAAAAAAAATCAAATTTTGGTCTAAAAAATAAATAAAGCCAATTTTAATATGAAATTAAAAAAAAAATCAAAATAAAAGAAGAAGTAAAAATAAAAATTTGGAAGAAAAAAAAAGAAAATACAAAAAAAAACAAAAAATCAAACCGATAATAAACCGAACAAAATAAAACTCAATCGAATTATCACTTCTACCAACCAAATACTAATGTCTAATTGGGTAATCATTTGAATTTTTTGTCTTTATTTTTGAAAATTAAGCCTATATCATTCACATAATTATCTTTATTAAGTACAATGATTGAATTATTAGTCAAATTTCAAAAACAAAACAAATTTTTGAAAAGCTAAGAAATTGGGAGATGAAAATAGTGTTCATAAACTTCATTTTCAAAATTAAAAAATAAAAAAAATATTATCAAACGGCCTTAGCTTATTTTCTATTTTTTAAAAATCGACATAGACATTTTATTAAAATTTCGTTAAATTAGTCCTCAACGTTTAATTTGGACTAATTTTTGATTATCCACACTTCTTCTCCCGCCCTCTATATAAACCCTCTCTCCTTCTTCACTCGCCGAGTCACTTCCGAGTTTACAAAATTATGAACTCAGTTCCGTTCATTTTCCTTTTCCTTCTCTTTCTCGGCTTCGCCGGAGCATACGATTCTCCTCCGCCGTCTACTGCCCTCTGCAAATCCACTCTCTACCCTAAGCTCTGCCGCTCCATTCTCTCCACCATCCGATTCTCCCCCTCCGATCCATACGGCTACGGAAAATTCTCCGTCAAGCAATGTCTCAAACAAGCGATCAAAATGTCGAGCGTAATCGGCCACTATCTCGACCGCGGGCGCGATTCGAGGTTGAATCGGCGAGAGGCCGGCGCTCTGAGCGACTGCAAAGAGCTTTCCGATTCGAATGTGGAGTTTCTTCGGTCGATCGAAGGCGTATTGGATGCGGCGGAGGGCGTCGATGAGGAACGGGTGGAGCGAGTTGAGAGTATTTTGAGCGCGATCGTGACGAACGGCCAGACTTGTATCGACGGATTGGTGGAATCGGGGAGTAGTTTCGGGAATGTGCTATCGGCGCCGCTGTCGATAGCCGGAGAGCTGTATAGTGTGTCTTTGGGATTGGTTTCGAACTCGCTGTCGCGGCGGTGGAAGAAGCGGCGGCAGAAGGGAAATGGCGACGGAGGGAATTTTCCGGCGGGTCCGCGGAACAGAGAGCCATTGAACACGCTGATCAAGGTACGATTGATTGAATATGGGGTGCCGTTGCTGTTTGGTTTCTGTTTGTCTGTTCGTTCGGTTACACGAACCATTGCATTTGCTTTATTCAATGCATAAAATAATTGGGGAAAAGAAAGTTTTTGTTTGGTTGCAGCCATTAATTTAGATTTTTTTTTTAAAATTACATGTTTAATCCTTTGATTTTAAAATTTGGGAAATAATATATATATATATATATATTTTGACCTTTAATTAATTTCTATTTGGTTTATAAATTTTAATATATTACACATTTAATTCTTAAATTCTATGTTTTGTTTCAATTTAGTTCTCAGTTTACTGTTGAGATTTAAGTTTTATTTCAATTTGGTCTTTAGATTTTAAGATTTTATATTTTTAATATCAATTTTTCATTATATACTCACTTCTAATATTCTCACCAATTTCTATTAATTAATTAAATTAAATTTAAATAGTGAAACTTAATTAATTATATTTTTTTAAACGATTTTTAATTTATGTTTAATTTATTAATATAAATTAACTCTAAAATGAAAAGTGAGTATTTAGTGAAAAATTGATGTTAAAAGTGTAAATCTTGAAACATAAGAACCAAATTGAAACAAAACTCAAATGTCAAAGCAAAAAGTAGCATTTTGAAACTTAAGGATTAAATTGAAACCAAACTCAAAAGTAAAACTTAAGGATTAGATGCATAATATTTTAAAATAGTAAATAGAAACTAGACACAAAACCTAGAGACAAAAAATGTATTCCCCTAAATTTATGTCTATTTGGTCATTTTTTAATATTACAAATTTAGTTTATATATTTATATAGTGTTTAAGGAGCAACTATTTTAACTCCAAACATGAAGTGGGCCATAATAATTAATCACTCCACTCACTTGAAATTGGGTACAAAACAACCTATAAAATTTCATTTAGACATAAAATTTTAAACTAAATTTAAAATTTTCAAATTTGTTAAATACTTCAAGAAACTTAGTTATATATTTTGAAAACCTATGACCAGATAGACACAAATTTAAATTTATATGGACTAAATTGTAATTTATTATTATTATTTTTTTAAAAAATAACAAAGCATAATATTTAATTGTAAGTGGTTTAAACATTACATTTAAAAATGTTGGCCATTTGACCTTACCCTTCTGTAATTGCTGAATTAGAAAAAAAATTATTATCTTAAAGTTAAAATTTGGTCAATAATTTTTTTTTTCTAATAGGTGATTTAATTTAAAAAGTATTTAATAAAATTTTAAAACCTTCAATATTGCATTTAATATGAAGTTCTTAAATTTTCAATATACATTTAATAGAGCTTTAATCATTAAAAAAAAATATAATAGGAATTAAATTTTTAATTTTGTATCTAATATTATTTGATTTGTGAAATATTTTTTGAAATTTAAAGACTTATTAGATACAAAATCACAAATTTAGAAATTTATTAAACATTTTAAAAGTTAGTGCGTTTATTAAATACAATAATAAAAGTTCATGGATCCATTAAATAAATTTTTTATATATAAAAAAGATAATTTGTTAGATATCAAATAACTTATAAAGTTTATAGACTCAACTTTTTCATTTGACATAATTATTAATGTTACAAAATAAAAGTTAGATACTTTCCTTGTGAAGCTCAACCAAATTCTATTTTACAGCCTTACAAGTTTTTTTTTTTCTTTCAACTGTTAATTTTTTAGCAAGTAATTAGTGACTCATTGAAAGTGGGTTGCATCAAAAACATTATTTCTTTAATACAAAGTACATTTTCATTGAAACGATTTTATTTTATCCATTTCTAAAATAAATTATTGCATTTAATGCCAAAATGTCAGACCAGACCTCAGGATAAAAGAAATTCTGAAACAAATTATTGAAAGAAAATAGAAATAATAGTTGTTTGTAAATCTAATTTTTAAAGTATTTTAATATTTGAATTCTTTTTTTAAGCAAAATTTAGTATTTGAATTCTTGCCAATATTCTAAATAATTTTAAATAAATACAGGCTATATTTAATGTTAAAATGACAAATTAGACCTCGGGCTCATAATAAATGAAATCCTCAAATAACAAAAGGACATGAGGGGTCAAAGAAAGTATATGATCAAAGTTGAACACGAAATTAAAATAAATCACAAAAATGTTTTTTTTTTAAAACTGAAACATAAATTCTTTTATTATAATGCATTCTTTAATATTTATATATTTAGACTAATTTCTACTTTGTTGGTATACAAATTTCTATAACCAAGAATCAACGCGATAACTATTATTTTTTTATTTTTTATTTTGTCTTTTAAGGAGAAAGACAAGCTTGTTTATCAATTCTTGTGATCACCTTACAAAATACTTTTAAATTATTTTCAAAATTTAAACAATAAATACAATTATTGTAAAAGATCTTTAAAATATACCAAAAAAGAATATAATAATATTTTTGATCTCCCAACTTTCCTCGAACAAATAATTCAGTTCTTTTAATTTATAACAATTTAATCTTTATAGTTTTAAATTTAAAACAATTTAATCTATAAACTTTTAGTAAATAGTTTATAATTTCTAACGATTAAGTTTTTGTCTCGAAAACTATTACTAAGATTTAATAAAAATTTCTTAAAGTGTAACCTCCTGAAATTTTCAGGTATTTTTATTAAAGTATCTCGAAATATTTGGACGTTATTTTGATAAACGGGGACTAGTCATATGCTTCCGCTCATGTTTTCAGGATTTATGTTTTAAAATTTTTAGTCTTGATGTTTGAATTCAAAGTTTTGGTATTTGTGCTTTATTTTTTTTAAAAAAGAATTTTCTAATTTTATTTTATGGTTTAAGAGGACCCTCCTACTTGAATTTTAGTTATTTAGTTTTAATGAAATTAATTATTTTACATTATTTATTTGGTTTTACTAAGTTATGAAAAATTGTTAATTTGAATTGTATGTATGCATGTCTATAGTAACGGTTTGATTTAAGTTCTAGGAAATCGGATCGTTATATAAACATATAGATATAAATTGAATAAGGATCAAATTTATTTATAAATTATAAAAACCAAATCGCCATAAATCAAAGTTTAAAGACCAAATTATTACTCTATAAAGTTTTAAGGAACAAAAGTATTTTAAAAATACTCTGTGAAACTAAAATTCAAATGGTTTCTAAATGATTTTTTTTTTTAATACTTTTAATTATATTGTGAAATTAGGGGAAAACAGTTAGACAATTGCAAATATTAGTGGAATGAAATATCCTCCAACCAAAATAATTTACACGTGGAGGAATTTTATTTTCTTTTTTCTTTTTTAGATGTGGAGGAAAATTATCACAAGTGGTGTGGAGTATAATATAAAAATTATGAACAATTTCAAGTTAATCAGCACTTAATTAATTGATGATCTCTGTTAATTGGAATATTAGGATAAATAAGCATGGGAAAGTTCCTGTGGACTGCAGAGGGCATCTGCAACCCTATCCTTAATACTACAAAATTCCAATTTAAAAAGATAATACTTATTTTATTAACATAATAATAATTGTTTTGTTTTGTTTTGTTTTTTTTTGTTTATTAAATTATGTTAAATATGTCAATAAGATTCTTGGCATCACGAGAGAGATTTTAGTGGGGACGGTAGAGTAGGATTCCCATAGAGAGAATTCATTAAATGCATGTTACAAATTGAGATGTGGATTCTCTTCACAATTTTAAATTACCTCATTCTAATTACTTTATTCCTATATCATTTGCCTTTTAATATGTTTAAATATATTTATATCCTTTGATTTCAACCATGCTGATAAAAGCCTATCAATATCTCTTAGTGGTAGATACTGATAGAAATCTATAATCGATATTATCAATGATAAACATGGATAGAAGTGTCTATCAATATTTTTTTTACTATTTCTATAAATAGTTTGACTTTTTTCTATTTGTGAGAATTTATCAGTTTGATCAAATATTATTCTTTGACAAACTAAGTTAGTCAGCAATAAGTTTTATTCTATTAGATATAAATTAGAGAGACACATTAAGCCTATTTGATAACAATTTGTGGCTCCTTTGATAAGTATTTGATGTTTAGGTTTTGTTTTGTTTTTTTAATTTTTAAAATTTATAAGTACCACTTTCACATATTAATTTCTTTACTTTGTTACTTATTTTTGTGGTAGGTTTTGAGTGAAAAAGAACTTCTGTCTTCGGAATTTAAGTGTTTCTTTAAAAAATGTAAAAACGGTAGTACGAAAATAGACAGAAAAGTAATATAAATTTCAACAACATAAAACTAAAAGCAAAATCGTTATCCAATCTTGTGCTAGCTTATGATTTTTGAAAATTAAACTTAAAAAACATCGTTTACATCTATATGTCTATTTGTTTAGTTATCTACATTGCTAAGAATTCAAAGCCTTTTTAAAAAAGATTAAAACTATGGTAAAAAATCGTCAAGATGCAACTAAAGTTTTCGAGAACTAAAAACGAATGGTTATCAAACTAAATACACTTAAAATCTCGATTCTTTTATATATAATTTTTTAATTGAAAAATTACCGGGGGTGGGGGGTGGGGGGTGGGGAATGTTCTTAATTTCTTCATTAATGACCGTGACCCAGTTCTTTTGAGAATAAATTAGTTGCTGAATGAGTTAATTTCGTTTTTTTTCCTATGAACTTCTTTGAAGAAACAATTATCTTAAAAGTTTAAGTTGAATCAGGGACTACATAAAATGGGATCGTGCAACAACCAATCCAGAAAGTGCTCAGGAAGGAAGCGTTTGTTAACTAATTTAGGCAGCACAGGAATTTTAATCAACAACACTGTGGTTGTTAGCTCAACTGGTGGTGACAACTTCACATCAATTGGAGATGCAATTGCATTTGCTCCCAACAATTCAATGCCTCAAGATGGCTACTTCGTTATCTATGTTAGGGAAGGATACTATGAAGAATATGTTGTCATCCCCAAATTCAAAACCAATGTAATGCTCATCGGAGACGGCATTAACCGAACCGTCATCACTGGGAACCGTAACGTCATCGATGGTTGGACGACTTATAATTCTTCTACCTTCAGTAAGTAGTTCACAAATTTACTACTCGTCTAATCTTAACTTCACTCCCTCCCTCTCCTCCTAAAGACATACAAATCATGTGATCATAACTATTAAAAAGTACCCATGAACTTTGTTCTTTATTCTCTCAAAAGTTCACTCTTGAAATGATGTGCAGATGACCTGAAACGATATGACGTGCCAATTTTCGCTTCAGTTGCTCACTGCCACACCATTTTCAAGTCGTAGTTTCTGTCCAACATTCTAACGAATTTCAACTTTGATGATAGTTCTGAAACGTTTATGAAATGTCAAGAGATAATAAAATATTGTAACTTTTGAACAAATATGAATATTTTTGAAACAAACTAGAAGAGTACGAATTGGTAGTTTGAATGTTTTGGACATATTTTGTCAGATCATTTTATCACAATTCTTCAAAAGTTAAATACAAAAAGTACCTTCCATTAACTTGTTCTTTGTTCTTTCAAAAATTACGATATTGTCTTTGGAGTAAAAATCCGTTAGAATGCCATCTGACATAGAATCACATACTCAATTTCTATTCCAAGTCACTGCCACATTCTTCCGATGAATGTTTTTGATATACATTTTGCAGCTGTTTGTGGAGATGGATTTGTTGCAATAGATATGACATTTAGGAACACAGCAGGGCCAGAAAAGCACCAAGCAGTAGCAGTAAGAAACAGCGCAGATCTGTCAACATTTTACCGCTGTAGTTTTGAGGGATATCAAGACACTCTTTATGTACATTCCCTAAGGCAATTCTATAGAGAATGTGACATTTATGGCACTGTAGATTTCATTTTTGGCAATGCAGCTGCTGTTTTCCAGCAATGCAATCTCTATGCAAGAAAGCCACTCCCCAACCAGAAAAACGCTTTCACTGCACAGGGCCGAACCGATCCGAACCAAAACACAGGCATCTCGATCCACAACTGCACCATCATGGCTGCGCCCGACTGGGTGATGGATTCAAATACGACGACGAACTATCTCGGACGGCCGTGGAAACAGTACTCAAGGACAGTGTATATGCAGTCTTATATTGGGGATTTGATAAGCCCAGTGGGGTGGTTGGAGTGGAATGGAACAGTAGGATTGGAGACATTGTATTATGGGGAGTTTGAGAATTATGGACCAGGAGCTAACACAAGTTTGAGGGTGAATTGGCCTGGATATAGCTTGATGAATCTTACACAAGCTATGAATTTTACTGTCTATAATTTCACTATGGGAGATACTTGGCTGCCTTATACTGATATCCCTTTCTCTGGAGGTTTGTTAATTAAGTGAAATTCTCTCTTCAATTTATCTTTCTGTTTCAAGCTTTTGATCATTTATTCAGAGAGAGATAGAGAGATTATATATATATTTTTGCTTCAGTGTATTATTCATCAGTTGAGTTGCTATGGATATACTGTGTAGAAATGATCTGTGTTTGGAAACTTTTAGAAACTGAAAATTAAACTTATTTTCTCTTCATTTCTTATTATGATTTGCATCTTTCTTAGATATCATAGTGGAATTCTTAGTTAAATTCCTAAAATAAATTTTTTAAAAACTGCTTTTTTAGGTCCCGCTTGGTAAACATTTGATTTTTTATTTTGGTCTTTAAAAATTAAACTTATTTCATCCACATTTGTTACAATAATTTGCATCTTTCTTAGGTGCAATAGTTGAATTCTTAGGCAAATTCAAAAAACAAAAATAACTTTTTGAAAGCTACTTTTTTAGTTCTCAAAATTTGGTTTTATTTTTTACATAATTGGTGAAAAGTAGATAACAAATGAATGTGGTGTACATAGACTTAATTTTCAAAAACAAAAAATAAAATGGTACTAAATGAAGCCTTAGTTTTCAAAATTTGACTTGATTTTTTAAAATATTAGTAAAAAATAAATAACAAATAGATAATAAGTTTTTGAAAACTACTTTTTTTAGGTCCCATTTGGTAACTATTCCACTTTTTGTTTTTGTTTTTGTTTGAAAATTGAGCGTATTTCCTCCCTATTTCTTAAATGATTTGATTTTTTAACTACAATGGTTGAATTCTTAGTTAAATTCTAGAAACAAAACAAATTATTACAAGCTTCTTTTTTTAGTTTGCAAATTTTAGCTTGATTTTTTAAACCATTAGTAAAAGTTGATAACAAAGAAAGAAATTTGAAGGTGAAAGTAATGTTTATAAGCTTAATTTAAAAAAATAAAAACAAAAAACCAAATGGTTACCAAATGGGATTTGAGTTTTCAAAATTTGATTTGATTTTTTAAAACATTAATAAAAAAAAATAGATAACAAATTTAAAAATTTAGATGTGGAAGGAGTGTTTTTAAGCTTAATTTTAAAAAACAAAAAAAGAAAAACTAAATGGATATCAAACATGTCTAAATATTTAGTTTTTAAAAACTAAGCATATAATTATTATGATGTAGCCTAAGAATGACTAGGGAGAGAGATCCAATGATTAAACACTAGAATCAATATTAGAATAAGGGGCAATTGCAACTTTAATAAAAAATAAATTGAAAATTGGGCACGTGAAAACATTACAAAAACCTTCCGCCTGAAAATTTGATTGCTATCTGATTTCTATGTGATTGTTATGTGATTGCTATTTGATTTGTATGTGATTGCTATGTGATTGTCACACCTGCAACTATAAAAAGGTTAAAGTCATGACTTTAGTTTCTTAAAATGTATTTGCCATACAATGTAATTTTTCTTAGAATAATAATGTTAAAAAACTACATAAATCTCCGTATTCATAATGGATTAATACAGATTAATACAAATGAGGATAAAAGTTATTAATCTACAAATTTTCCCAAATTACCCTAATATATTATATTATTAACGATATTGTAAATAAGATCAACATGAGCATGATTCAATAGGTATAAGATATTTTTTTTTCACGATATATAAGGTGTGAGAATCGATTCTCGGACTTCAAAATTGATAGATGAAAAAGAAGTAGATACCCATACATTTCTCTTCACTCTTACCGTTACTCCTTTCCTTCTCTATTCATTATGAAATAGTTTTTGTTTTTTTGGAAGAAGAATATGAGATAGTTAAGGCTTTTCTTCTTCTTCTTCTTCTTCTTCCTTCTCCTCCTCCTCCTAACTGTTATGGTTTTGGTGGTTATTCCTTATCTTTTGTGGATTGTATTTAGAGGTGTTCGTCTCTGGGGTTTAAGGCTGATAGATAAAACTAACATGCAATGGAAGAAATCAGAATCAATAAACACTCTGATTACATTAATTTGAGTTTAAATCATGCATTGAAACAAAATTTCAGAGAAAGAGTTTCAAGAACTACAACCCACGAAACACTTAACAGTTAAACGCATTGCAGAAAGTTAAAACCCACTAAAACTGTAAACGGCATTCAATACAATAATGGAATTTGGAAATCAAAACACAACCTGACTCTGATATCAATTGAAGGAACTCTTATTACAGAGGACCTTTGAGTAGAAGCGAATCGTCCAAATCCCATTGTGAATGATCTCATACATTTATAGTCACACAAAACAGATTATTCACAAAATTTAAATTACAACATGCTTCTGAAATAAAAACAGAGGATAAGAGATTATACTTTTGAAGAACTTTTCTTCAAGTAAATCCCTCGATCGTTCATGAACGCGTGGAACAATACGATCTACCTCGAACAGCAATAAGCAGCAACTCGATCCTCGAACTAACTAGACACAACCACTAGGTTACCTTGTATTCTCGGTGTGAGAATCTAGGAGTGGCGAGCTCTGGCTTATTTTGGTTTGATGGAAGATTTAGTGTGGAGGAGGAAAAGATCGAGTAAACAAACAGCACTACAGCACTATCGTGTAAATGAGAAAGTCTATCACATAGACAAGTTACTCGATCGTTTAGTATCTCAAGTGATCGTATAGTAAGAGTTTCTTACTCGATTACTTATCACGTCTGTCTCTCACTTGTCTCATGGAATAATAAAAACAATTTCATTTATCCCACTTTTTTCATAAAACTTAATAACTACCCACTAAGGGTGGTTATTGAGAAAAAATAATTTAATTATCAAATAATCAATAAATATTTAAGCATTCAATTTGGTTTAATTTTGGTGTGGTGGGTGTTTTTTCATGAGTTATATGAAAATGGTGCATTGATATGGTTTTCTGAGTTTTGGCATTTAATTTCTCTTTGATTCCTTGATTAAATTTGTAATTGGCTCTTGTTTAATGAGCTTGTATATGTGCTCAAGAGTTTGTAATTTATTTGGAGTCATTAGCATTGAAATTAAGTTATAATTGAAGAAAGAAGTGAAAAAGACCAAGCTGCAGTTTCCAGATCGTGAGCTTCTGCCTAGGCAGTAAGGCAGCGTTGCGACGCTGCTAAAAAAATCCAACGAGAGTGAGATTTTCATCCGAAGTTCAAGCTAGATTTTTTCAACTCCAGCGAGATTTGGTGTACGAGCAACGAGATTTCACCAAGTTTCAAGCGAGATTTCGTTTCGAGCGAGATTTCAAGTTCAAACGAGGTTTTGAATCGAGTTTGAGCGAGATTCTAATGGAATTTTGAGTGAGGATTCGAGTTCGAGCGTGATTTCGAATCAAGTTTGTGCGAGATTTCGAGCGAAGAGTGAGAGATCGTGTTTGAACGAGATTTTTGAATCGATATCAGCAAGAGATCTAGCTGGAGTGAGATTTCGATGGTTCAACGAGATTGAACCAACCGAACGAGCGAGAAGCATGCAACGAGCGGCCAACAACGAGATTGAACCGGTTCAACAAGCGAGATCCAGTGAGATTAGTCGGTTTGATCGTTTTTTCTTTAGTTTCTGTCCGGTTTAGCCTTGAATGGTTTTTGGCTGGTTTGGTTTAGGCAATTCTAGTCCGGTTCAAGTTGTTTGGGTTTGATTTGGAGCGGTTTGAGCGGTCCAGAAGTGGTTTGGAACTATTTCTTGCTGTTTTTTTTAATTCTTAGGCCTTTATTTGCTTGTTTATGCCAAAAATAAAACCATATCAGTATGTGTTTAATTATTTATGCATATGTGTATATTATAATTAAATAAATCTTGTATGTGCATACAATATGTCATATAAATTTAAAATCCCACCATAAGAAGCATGTTACATGTATTGAAAGTATATTATAAAATATTATAACATATAGTATGCATGTTTAGGGTTTCTATTATTTAATATAAATATT
This sequence comes from Benincasa hispida, assembly GCF_009727055.1. Classification (NCBI taxonomy): domain Eukaryota; kingdom Viridiplantae; phylum Streptophyta; class Magnoliopsida; order Cucurbitales; family Cucurbitaceae; genus Benincasa; species Benincasa hispida. Next base: position 24,796,192 of record NC_052355.1, on the reverse strand, counting down.
GTATTAAATATCGAATGCCTTTGATGTATGTTGTGGATGTTTAGCATGTCTAAAATTTTGTAAGCTATTATAAAATTGGGTTAGACATTTAAAATCCATAACAAAGAACAACTGCATGCTTACGTAGGTTAATCACTCGTTTTAATAGTTAAAATAGGTCATTAAAACTTATAAAATTCGGGTTACAAACTCAACCGATATATAATCCTGTCGAAGGCTGGAGGTATAAAAGTTGACGGTCACGTAACACCTCCTACCTAGGGATTATGGCCGAATTATTGAGCATTGTTAACCGGTTTTATGAGTAATACGTGAGCGATGTGAGGTTTTAAAACTAGTTTATCATCTATACATCGTAAGTTAAATCCAATTATAAACGTTATACTTGGATAAACACCTAGACTTAGGTTGTTTAATTAGCCTAAACAAACCTAAGAAACGAATACCCCGTTTAATTGTTAGAACACTTCAATGGAAGTTTAATAACATATATGATATGCTATTAGAAAACTTCAGTGAAAATAAAATAACGTATATGATATGTTAGTATGCTTTAATGGAAGATTAATAAACATATATGATATGATTATTTCTAGCTCTCATGTCCTTAAGAGCTCACGATCAAAATTCATGTGGCACTTCGTGTCACCTTGGAAGTGACCTCCATTCAGAAAGTGTTTACATGAATCGAGATTTTTGTGAATGGGGGAAGTTGTTCACTTTAAAATCAAATGTGATGTTTTGATTTTAAAATTTTCACGTTCTCAAGATGTTCACACCGAAAGGTTCATGCGGCACTTCGTGTCACCCTAGTGACCTCCATTTGGAAAGTATTTGCGTGAATTGATCATGGTGAATGAGGGGAAGTTGTCCACTGGAAAATCAAATATATGATATATTGATTTCAATTCTCACATCCCTATATAATTCCCATTATGAGATCCATGCAACACTTTGTGTCACCCTGGAAGTGACTTCCATTCGGAAAGTGTTCGTCATAGATCAAGACCAAAGTGAATGGAGGAGGTAGTTCATAGTAAGTGGGTGAAGGATATGTATCAACATACCTTACGATCTCTTCTGTTGGTTTAAACTGTGAGATTCCTATGTTGCACCTGCTTGTCATCTTTAAGTCGGCCTCATTAGTCATTTAACGATGGCTATCCCCTCAGAGGGTTTTAACATAAGATTCTGAATAACTCAAACTCCAGAAATGGATAGGATTTATAAAGTCGGTTTCTACTTTGACTTTCCAACTTCGGGAGCATCGTTGGGATCAGACTTTTGAGGTCTGAAAATAGAGGGTTACACTTATAGGATTACTAAAGAGTTAGTAATTTTTGACAAAAAACGGTAACTAAATGACTATCAGAATATGAGTTTTTCCTGGAGATAGTATTTAGTCAAGAATGTCTTACTGTAGTATCGTTGCAAAAATAATCTTGGGTATATTATTACTTTGCTAAAACTTGATTGGGTTTAAAAGCAATTCACTTATAAAATTTGTTTATATTTTTCAAAATGACAAGTTCACTAGTACAATTTTCGACATCTGACAAACTGATTAGGGATAATTATGCAACTTGGAAATCAAATTTGAATACTATACTGGTGATAGACGATTTACGGTTTGTCTTAACAGATAATTGTCCTCCCATTCCAAGCTCTAATGCAAACCGAACTATTTGGGATGTGTACGATAAATGGATCAGGGCGAATGACAAAACCCGTGCCTATATCCTTGCCAACATATCTGATGTCTTGGCGATGAAACATGAGGATATAGGTACTACCAAAGAGATTATGAAATCTCTACGAGGGATGTTTGGACAACCGTCCTTCTTCCTAAGGCATGATGCTATTAGCTACGTTTACAACTGCCGCATGAAAGAGGGGGCCTATGTTCGCGAACATGTCCAGAACATGATGGTCCACTTCAATGTGGCAGAAGTAAATAAAGCTGTCATTTACGAGGGAAGTTAAGTCAGTTTTATTTTAGAATCTCTTCCGAAGAGTTTTCTGCAGTTCTGCACGAACGCGCTTATGAATAAAATTGAATACAGTTTGACTACTTTTTTGAATGAGCTATAAGCTTACCAGACAATAGTGAGAGCTAAAGGTCTGGAATCGTAAGTACACGTTACTACCGCTGAGAAGAAAGAAACATCGTCTAAAAAGCCTGATGTTGCTTCTTCTTCACAGAGTAAGAGTATTCCTGCTAATAAGAACATGGGAAAAGAGAAGAAGAAAATCGCTGGTAGAAAAGGCAAGACTAATGCTGCATATGAAGGAAAGTGTTTCCACTACAATGAGGAAGGATACTAAAAGAGGAACTGCCTTCAATACCTTACTGAGAAGAGAGTAGAGAAAGTAAAACAGGCAAACTAGTTTCTGAATATTACTAGCTGTCCTCAGATTGACTAGTGGGGGATGTTGCTGTTTGAAGATAATCTTATATGCTTTTGTTATCTTGTAAAGAACAAATTGTATATATTTTTGTTGTAAATGAAATGTTCATTTTCGAAAATTATGTTTGTTCTATTGTATAGCAACTTCTGTTAAAAACCAAACTAGTTAAAAGCCATTTGTAAATATTCAAATATTTAAAACGACTAGAAAATGATTAAGGCAAGTAGTTATTTAACCTAAATGATAATTTCGGAACACTTAAAACGTTCAGAGTATACAAAACTTGTTAGGTAAAATAAGATAGAAATACTTCGATTGGATCAAAATATAGAAAGTTTAAAATTTCTAGGTCTATTTGATAGAACATGAAATCCAATGACAAAGATTCTAATTGCCTTAAATTGGGTTCTCAACATCATTAGAATATTGTTCCAGATCACCTTGTATTATTTGTTTCCATAAAAGCTTGCATTGAATTAACACTGTTAACAATAGTTGTTTAGATAGGTCAGATACGTCTTACTCAAAGAGTTGAGAGTACCTTGAAGTAGTGGGAGGAATGTATAACTTCCGAGCCATTATTGAGAAACAAGTGTTGTGAGAATAAGATGCATTCCCCATATAGTTTTATAAGAAGTCTATTATACACTAACATGTTTACAAAGATTCTCTTGGCTAAAGTGTTTGAGAATCACCTAGTAAGACTATGAATACCAGATTAATAACCTAGGGCAAGTGGGAGAAAAAATGGGTATGGGATATCGTATCGTAAACCATAGGTATGTGGTGCCCTAGTTTATTGTATTTCTCTGTAAAACTCAAAAAATCAGTTTTATATATTTGAATATATAAGTTACTACTGGAGTTTTAGTCCAAGTGGGAGTTTGTTGGGTTTTATGTCCTAAAACTCGTAGTTTGTAAACAATAAAACTTATTATGAAAATTCGATAAGTTGTTATTGAATATATGTATTGCTTATTTTGTTTTAAAAAGAAATCCAATAAACTAAAAAGATCCATGACTATTACATGAGTACTTGAACTTTATGTGGAGAGATAAAAGTGGATCAGGTTTAATTAAATAGTCAAAATGATTTATAGTATATGAATAAGGTTGAGTGCCTTATTCTGGTAACACTATCAGATGCAGCCCACTCTGTAGTTGTTACAAGGAGTTGTAAAGTGTTACAGACGATGTAATCCTAATTCGTACATGTTATGACATGATGAGTGGGGCGTCCTGTACAATGGGTTTGTAAAAGATCGGACCACGAAATCAGTCACTCTTACTTTATAACGCTGTTTACTGTTTAAGACTGACTATTTCAAAGTGATGACCTAGGTAACTTGACCTTAATCCCAAGCTAACTATGAACTTCTGTTTATTTGGGATTATCCTTAGATTTGCATAGGTGAGGGTTGGCTCAACAGCGCCGGCTCAATAAACCTCTATTTCAGGGGTAAGACCGGGTAGATAGCTGGGGACATAGGGTGCAAGATGGAATTCTCTCCTACCCACTTTCAGGGATAGTAGAGAGGTTGTTCCCTTAAGTGCTTACTTTGGGTCTTGAACAAGGGCCCCACCCTCTTATTGGCCTAAAAGGGACTCGGTTTGTTGATCGGATCACAAACCAATTGTTCATTAGAGGGTCAGTGAGACTTAAGAAACAAGAGATAATCTCAGGGGTAAAACAAACATTTAACCCAATCGTTATTACGAACAACCTGTGAAAGGTTAACTTACTAACCATGGTTATATCGAGTGAACATAATATATCTACAGTGAGGGGAGTGCAACTATGGGCTTCAGTGGAGTGACCCATTAGTTAACGAATGTGGGTTAATTCGTTGTAAAGAGTTTAGCCAATTAATCTCGAATTGTTGAAGCCCATGATCTGTAGGTCCGCAAGGTCCCATACTAGCTGGTAAATGGATTAGCTTTAGAGTAGCGTGATAAGTTAATTTAAAACGTTCAAATTAGAATTAAGGGATTAGTAATTATATGAGAATAATTACGCGTTTAATGTTGGAATTAAACGGAATTAGAGAATTAATTAATATTTAAGTATGATTTAAAATATTAAATTCATGAAGATGGAAGGGGTAGAGGTATAATTTCATGTCTTTTTTTTTTTTTTTTGCTTTATTTTTTATGTTTGACGACACCCCAGTTGGTGCGTTTTGTAAAATAATTTAATTTTGTATAATAATTAGAATTAATTAAATTGTTTGATTAATTATTTATTAATTTTATTTAGAAAATTAATTTTTGAAATTAATTTTTTTTATAATTTTAAATTCTGAAATCAAAATTGATTCTGGAAATCAATTTGTAAATTAGAAAATTGGAAAACACAAATTTGGAAATGGGATTTCTCCACTACATTTACCAAGTAGCTCACTCAAAGTCCACTTGATTTTGCTTCAATCTTCCAAGCATGAGTCGCATCTCATGTAGCCTTCTTCTATGCATGAATGTTCTGCAATAAATAGAGAAGATGAAAGTGGAAATCGAGCATGCAATAGCTGATGAACTTGCTGAAGTTTTGTTGAAAACTTGTAACTGTTCTTCAAGTTGCATCCGTGAGCTTCTTTTTCAAATTCCCTTCATTCAAGCTTATTTTGAGTCTCATAACTCAATCTAAAGCTCCAAGAGAATAGTAGGAAAGATCTTGAGGTAGTTCACAAGAAGATTTGGAGAAGATTTGCATCTGAATTTGAGTTTCAAGAAATTTTACAAAGGTATGACTTGAAACCCTCTTATTATTGTATGAGCATGCTTTATTTATAGCCAAAATTAATGAATTAGAATGCTTATTGATCCTTGTTTCTTCCATTGCATGTTGATATACTCCTTCACGTAAGAGCTAAGAACAACATATCGTATATGTTATTTATCTCTCACTGAAGTGTTCTAACAACATATCATATATGTTATTAATCTCCCACTGAAGTGTTCTACTTGTTTAAGTATACTTTTACTTAGGTTTATTCCGGCTAAACAAACAACCTAAGCCTAAGAGGTTTATCCAAGTATAACATTTATAATTAGATTTAACCTACGATGTCTAGGTGATAAACCAATTTTAACACCTCACACCGCTCACGTGTGCTCATAAAACTGGTTAACAATGCTCAATTATTCGGCCATAATCCCTAGGTAGGAGGTATTTCATAGATGATCAACTTAAGTACCCCCAGCCTTAGACAGGATTATATATCGGTTTAGTTTGTAACCCAGGTTTTATAAGATAACGACCTATTTTAACTATTAAAACAAGTGGTTAACCTACGTGAGCATGCAACTTATCTTTGTTATAGATTTTAAAGTCTCTCTTTTTATAACATTTATGAAAAGACAATAAACCTATAACAAACATCTAACATGCTTTATATAACAAATGTAAACATTCATTCCATGCATTAATATAACAACTTATATAAAAAACATAGAATCCTACACATGCATACTATACATTATAACACTTATAATATACTTGCAATGCATGCTACATGCTTATCCTATGGTGGGATTTTAAATCTACATGACATATAATATGCACACAATAGATAAATTATTTAATTCATACATTCACAATGCATAATTAATAAACACACTAAAATAGACCGGTTTTGGCATCTTAAGCTCGCTAATAGCTAAAATTATTACAATAATAAATAGAAAACAACCTCGAATCGCCTCTGAACATTTCAAACCAGCTTGAATCGCTTGAAAAACGCTCGAACCAACTTCAAAAAATAAAAAACCGACAAAAATCGGTCAAAACTGGTCAAACTAGTCGAACCAGACCGGTCCAGACCATCTGGACCGACTGAGTCACCAAACTGAGTCGGACAGAGCAAGCACGGGTTGTGCTTGGGTTGGCTGGAGCTCCAAACGGGGTGTGGGTCGTGCAAACTGGACTGGGCCGTCACGAGTTGGGCCTCAACATGGAGCGAACTTGGGCCGGGATCGTCGAAAGGGTCAGGTTTGGAGCGGCTTTCGAGTCTTAGACTAGGTCTGGGACAGCTATACGTGTCAGCCAGTCACATAATTAATATTTGAATTAATCATATTCAAGTGGAATTCTAAGGTGTTTAATTTGGAAAAACCCACTATGTATTTTTCATTCATCATCATTTTTTTTATTTAATTGATTTTACCAATTTTCAATTGGGAAATTATTTCAAATGGTAAAATTGTTGAAAATATCTACAAAATATAACAAAATTTTAGAACTATGAATGATAAACGTTGATAAATACTGATAGACTTCTATCAATGTCTAACAATGTCACTGATAGACACTGATAGACACTGATAGAAGTCTATCAGTATCTATGATTGATAGTTCTAAATTTTTGCTATGTTTTGTAAATATTTTGATTCATTTTTCTATATTTAAAAACAACCCTTTCCAATTTTTGAAATCTAATTTCAAGAAATTTAAAAATGAAAAACCAATTTTATAAAATATTAATTCTATTATTAATGTTAAATAAAATTAATTGAATAATTAATTCTAAATAAAATTAATCCTTTAATAATCAATTAAAGAATTTAATTAATTATATTAATTTAATATCAAATATTAAAATAATTTAAACACCAATTCCTAGCATGAATCCCTATTGATGTAATTACTATTTAAATCAAATTTAAATATTATCCAATTCTCCAATTACGTTTAATTATATCATATATAATTACTGATTCCCTTGATTCGAATTTGAGCGTTTCAAATTTATTCATCACGTTATTCTAAGGTTAATCCATCTATGAGCTAGTAAGGGGACCTAATGGACCTATATATCATGGGCTCCAACGATCTTAGATTAATTAGCTAAACTCTTTAAACCTAATTAACCAACATTCGTTAACTACCGGGTCACTACACTAAAGCCTAGTAGTTGCACTCCCCTCACCATAGATATATTTTTGTCCACTCGATATAACCATAATTATAAGTCAGCCTATCATACGTTGTTCATAATAACGGTTGGGTTAAAAGTTATTTTACCCCCGAGATTACATCTTGTTCTTTAAGTCTTATAGATCCTCTAATGAAAAATTGGTTTGTGATCCAATCACCAAACAGAGTCCTTCTCGAGCCAATGAGAGGGTGGGACCCCTTGTTTAAGACCTAGAGTCAGCACTTAAGGGAACAATCTCTCTACTATCCCTAAAAGCAGGTAGGAATGAATTCCGTCTTGCACCCTATGTCTCTAGCTATCTATCCGGTCTTATCCCTGAAATGTGAGGCTTTTGAGCCAATCCTCACCTAAAAATCTAAGGATAATCCCGAATAAATATGAGTTCATATTTAGCTCATGATTAAGGTCAAGTTACCTAGGTAATCACTTTGAAATATCTAGTATTAAACAGTGAACAACGTTATAAAATAAGAGTGACTTATTTCTTTGTCTGGTCTTATACAATCTCTTTACATAGGATGCCTCCACTCGTATGTCTCCACATGAGCAAATCAGAATCACATCGTTTGTAGCACTTTATAACATCTACAAAGTGGGCCGCATCAAATAGTGTCCCCATAATAAAGTTCCCAGCTTTATCCGTATACTATAGACCATTTTGGCTATCTACTCGAACTTGATCTACTCTTATGTCTCCACATAAAGTTCAAGTAGTCATGTAATAGCCATGAATCTTAGTTTATATGATTTAGGTTCTTTCTAAAACGAAATGAGCAATTTATACATTCAATAACAACTTTATTGAATCATCTAAAAAAACATCTATATTAATTAACATAATAGGTTTATTGTTTACAAACTACAAGTTTTAGGACATAAGACCCAACAATCCCTTCATTAGCATCATACATATATGAGATTCTCTTATGTAGGTTAGCTCAGAAAGTGAGCCAGATCACGAGAATGAGCCAAAGGTCAAAGCCCACAAGAGGCCCATAACAACCATGAATGCAAACGAGATTTGAGCACTAACATATTTATTCTTCCATTAAGTAAGCTATTAAAATTATATAAAATTGTCTTTTAATATATATATAAAATTGTCATAATTAATATCATAAATCAAATACAAACATTACTTGTGTTTATAAAATTATGACAAGTCTTTATTCACACCAATGCATGGTAATCTTATGGATATTTTATTATCAGGCATTCTTAATTCTTGAATTTCTATAAAACAATAAACGGAATGCTTACATGGGGAGTTTCATAGAAAATATTTTAATTTAGACAACAACGTTCCAAATTTAGAGTAAAATTAAAATTCTTTAATGTCAAAAGCAGATTATTGGAATTTTAACTAATGAATTCAACTGCTTTTTTTTTTTTTTTTTTCTCTTCTCTTCAAGTAAAGTTAGACCAAATAGAGATTTTTAGAACAAAATGCATTTTTGGTTTCTAAAATATTAGATTGATATGTATTTAATCTCTGAGATTTGATAAATAATTTTAATGGTAGTTAATTTGGTCGATGGTTGACTAACAAAAAAAAATGATAGTCATTTTATGGTAAGATGTAGATAATGATTCCGATGTGGTAATGTACAAATAAGAAGAGGAAGAAGATAAGAGGAAAGAATGGAAGAGGGGTAAGAAAGTATGAGAGAAGATAGAGCATAGAGTAAAAACATCATCTAATCAAAACAAATATTATAAAGTTAGTGAAAACTATCCACCTTATTTAAAATTTGTTGCATCAACGTACCATATTATGCCACATTGTTTCTTCGTTAGTTAACTAATTGTCAAATTAACTCAATGACCATTTAGAATATCTTTCAACCTCATGTTCAAAATGTAACTTTTGAAACCCTATGAACTAAATAGTGCATATCCGACGAGATTCCAAATAAATTTAATTTGTTGAATGAACTTTTTATTAGAACTGATTTAAGTATTGTGAGTACAATTCCTAATACATAATCCTTTAATACTTTCTGTCGAATATTAAATGATATTTTTTTCTTCTTCCAATTCTTATTAAAATTTCAGCTTCCAAATCTTAAGAAATTCTTCAAGAACTTAGGAGAAGTTTGGTCTCCTAAGTTTTCGGTCTTCAAATATTCAAGAGAGTTACCTCAAAGCTTTTAATCTTTTGATCTTCAAAGCTTCGAAGAGTTATGTTCTTCATATATTCGGAGCTTGAAAACTTTTAAGCTTTGGTCTTTAGAGGTTTTAGACCTTTAGACCTTTAGAGCTTGAGAACTATAGAGCTTTAGTATTCAATTTTTCCTCTCTCCCCCAAAATGGTATGACATCTATTCATAGAGTTTTGATAGGTCTTAGATGGGCTTAGGCCTAACTGCTTTTAGACTCAAAAATTAGACTTAGGCTTGAGCTATTGGGTCCAATCTTTTCTTTAGCTCAAATTTCTACTATAGGTTTAAATTGGGTTTGAATTTTTAATCGAAAGACTTTAATTACTCGATTTGACCTAATTTATAATTTCAGGTCTAATTTCACATTTAGCCAAATTTATAAATTGTGATTTAGGCTTAATATCGTTGAATCAAATAAATCTATCGTTTTGATCGGATGACCAAAAAGAAGACACGTATCATTTTTATTTGTCATTTATTTGTCTCCAAAATTTTAATTTAAGACACAATTGACTCTAAATTTAACAAAATTGGTTGTGATGATTTAGCAAAATTGCCTTTTGTCCAATTTTTTATATTTTCTTGTATTTTTTTTTTCTTGAATAGAGAAATTTATATTTCATTTTTCTAGTCTTTAGTTTTTTTTAATATATATTTAAAAATATATTTAAAGGAAATTTTTAATATACTTTTGTCTCCAAATTGTTTTGTTGTTTTGGAACTTTTTGTTATAAATGATAAATATTTTAAAATATTTTTTATATTTTAAAAGTCCCTATATTTAACCATATTATTAGCTATATTATAAATTAGAATAATGGCGCAACGTTAGAAAATTATTAAAAGGCTTTATTTATTTTTTTTATGGTATAAATTGGAGAAATCGTTGCGAATTTCAGCTTCATTCCATCGCGAACGAAAATCCGTAATAAGCGTAGGCAAAATATGCCGCCACCGCAATCGCAACCGTCGCCGACAGACTCACCGTCGCCCGTAACGGCAACCTTCGAACCGTGAAGCCGCCGGCAAGTTTCCCTACTTTGGTCGCTCTCGGTGATGGAGTTCCGGTGCCGATCTTGGCGGTTTCTTCATTCTTATCCACCTCCTCTGATTTAGAATCCTTTCCCTTCTTGGGGTCTTGGTTTTCAATTTCTCTATTCTGATCTGGGCTGCTAATTTTCTGATCCGATGTCGTTTCCGCCTTGCCGGAATCCCCTTGTACCGGATCCTTTTCAGCCGCCGCAGGCTGTGGCGCCACCAACGGCGCCGGCGTCGGAGCTTCCTCCTTGGCCGCCTTCACCGAGTCCTGCTTTTGGAGTTCTGCAGATTTTCCGTTATTTTTCTCCGTTGGCTTAACTGAATATGAATCATCTTTCGGAAGAGCCGCCGCCTTTGGTTCCTTACTTTCAGCCATGGTCTCCGGCGGAGCTGCGATTTCCGGCGAAATTTCTTCCTTCCCCTTCTCTGGGCTGGAATCATCTTTCGGAAGAGCCGCCGCGTCCGGTTCCTTTATTTCAGCCTTCTTCTCCGGCAGAGCTACGTTTTCCGGCGAATTTTCTTCTCTTCCCTTCTCTGGGGTTGAATCAGCTTTCGGAAGAGCCGCCGCATCTGGTTCATTAATTTCAGCCATCGTCTCCGGCGGAGCTGCGTTTTCCGGCGCTGCCATCGACTCCGCCGCTTGCAACGGCGGTGCCGTCACCGGTTCAGTGATTTGTTTGGGGATTGTAATGGTGAGAATCCCGTCTTGCAATTTATGTTCAATTTTATCGATTTGGGAATTTTGCGGAATTGAATAAGTTTTATCCAAAATGAGTAATCGATTATTTCCCATATTCCGATCTCCGGTGACCACCACCGTTCCTGCCTCTTTTTCAACCTTAACCTTAACATGATGCTCATTGAACTCTGCAAAAATATATTCAATCAAAAATAGAAGAATCAAACCAGTAGTTTTAATTTTAATTTTTTTTTTTTTTTTTTAAAAAAACATAACGATCAAATTATAAAAAAAATGCTCATGAAAAGTTAGTTTTAATTATACATTTTTAGTTAAATTATACCTTCTATATTTTTTTAGTTCAATAATATGTACTCTAACTTTTGGTTGATAACTTCATAATTTACCTCAGTTAAGATATATTCACATTAGTAGTTAATTATACATTTTAAAAGTTACATTTAAATCCTGAAAATGTGAAGTTTTATTCAAAATAATTCTAGCAACCTATGTTTTTTGTCCTTAATTTTCACATACATGACACATTGGTAGGCCATATCGATTATATTTTCTACTTTTCGACTCTACACTATCTAAATTTCTGGGTTTTAGGGTAATGCTTAAGTTGATATAAACTTTTTCGTCCATAAATTTTAAAAAAACCAAAAGTGTTAAAGTTTTGAAAAAAAATTAAACTTCAAATATTAAAATAAAAAATTTGATTACACTAAAATATTTGATATTATGTATAAAAAGCATGGCATGACCTAATCATTGCCCATAAAAGGGTGAAATCAATTTAAGGTTTTAGAGGTGTATTTAATAGTTTTAAGGAATCAAATGGAAATTAAAAAAACAATAAAGAAAAAAGGCAAAATTTGGACCGGGAAGTTGGAGGCGTAGAATGTGGGCTTCCTTTTCATCGCTTTCTTCAACATTGGGAGTGAAGGGCTCATTATAAACCCGCATGGATTGACGGCGGAGGGCGCCGAGTCCGCCGATTCTTGGCCTTGCTGTTGCCATTCTGGTCGCCGGAAAAAATGGGGGCGGATTAGTTGTTGAGTGGGTCGGGTTGGCCGGACCGGATTTATTGGCGGGTCGGGTTGTTTTTGTTTGGGGATGGGTTAGGAATAAGGCGTGTTTGAATGGTTATTTATGGGGTTTGAAAAATGGTTTTCTTGGAGTTGAGATTATACCTTTTTTGAATTGTTTGATTAAGGGGACATATATTTCCCCTTTTATGTACTAAAGTATAACTTTCCTGTTTCATTTTGCTTACATTCTGCTTCAATTGTTTTCCTTTCTAATTAATTACAAAGTTTTTTTTTTTTGGTGACATTAGGGTTATGCCTTACATTCTCAAGAAGCTCAAGTTCGGATCTGTGTTTATAGTGTAATGATGAGTTTAATCACGTTTTATTTTTGAATGTTTGAGTTGTGACAGAATAAATGTATAGATTAAAAGTATATGGGGTTGAAGAGATTCAAACTATTGATCTCTTAGGTCGAGGGTATACAATATAACAGTTGACATTACGGTGGTCATATGTTAGGTTGGGTTGGAATGATTTTTCAACCCTATATGAAATTTCAAGTTCAGTGCAAAAGCAACATTGAGCAATCCAAAATCTTCTTATAGACCAACCTTCAAAAAGTTGGTTGGGACATTGATTTTATTGTCATTTGGAGAGTGGAGTGATGTAAAAATGATGGAACTTTGAAGCTGAAAGAATCTAATCCTTGTGGTGTTAACACTAGTGAAGAAAAAAAGGAACTAAAATACAAGAAGAAAGATAGGCTAAAGTTTTTAGAACAAATTTGCATCAATTAAAGAAGTAATTAAACATTATGTTTATAACAAACACATCTTAGTAAACCATCATGTCAACAAAGTGAGAGTTGTGGTTGAGAATTTGATTTTGAATTGAAAAATAAATATTTAGTCTTAAGATGTATTGAAATTACATAAGTTAGGATTGTTCAAGAAATTGACTTAATTTGATTTGGTCCAAAGTTCAGAGTCTTAAAAATTTAAAACAAATTGAACCAAACTATATACAAAGTTTCTAGCCTATATTTAATTGAGATAGGCTCAAATGACAGTCACTTCCAATTCTCAACCTCTTTTTCCTTTATAAGATCGGTATGACAATCTTAGAGAAAGTGAATATGGTTTATTAAAACTAATTAAAACTTTTTTCATAAAGTTCATCTAATTAAACAAATTAATATACTTTTAGTTAATAAGTAATTTAAACTTCTCATACAAATACATTCATTTCAAAAAGATCAAGAAATTGTCATAAACAAATTCAAGAACAAGTTGTAGCAATTAATTTTAAGAATAAATATTGCAATTAATTTCATGCATTAAACTACAATAACAAATTAATTGCAAAATTAAACAAATATAGGGTGAAAATTTTTATAGTGGTTTGGTCAAACTCGACCTATGTCCATTTTCCCAAGCTCCTCTTGGGATTTTAAATAAGGATCTCACCAACTATTCCATGGATTAGAGCCCAACCGATACACGCTCTTTTTGCGAGTTCAAGAGAAAATCCAATACTTTTCACGAATTAGGATCTCATTTTACGGATCAAGAGCAGTCCTTACAAAATGTTTGGAAAAATTAAAAAATATACTTGAGAAACTCTCTAAAAGAGTGGATTTACAAATTTTGAGCTCACAACAAATCAATCCTCGCCATACGTAGATCTCTCTTAAGACTAAGATGAAAAAGTAGAAAATTGAAGCTTGGAGAGAGCAACAAGGGAGGTTTAATGAATTATGACGGATTAAAAATAATGTGTAATTGTTACTTTAATTTTGGAGAAGATAAAGAGTTTAAAAAGATAGGAAAAAGATGAAAACCAAATTCAATTTGGACCATTGGATGTTGGTAAAAAAAAAATAATTGAATGCTGGAGATTTAAGCTCAACCAACTATTAGATATAAATAAAAAATAAGATAATAATACATATCTTTTAAAATTCAACAAAAAAAAAATACCTACGATATGTCCAAAACTAGCCATTACACATAAACTTATATAATATTAATTTTTTTTAAATTTAATTTATTTTTAAAATCGATCCAAAAATCAAAAGATCACCATTTCAACTGGGTCCATTTTAATGAAATAAGTCGCCACATCACCACTTGGGATATTTTTTGTTGAGCTTGTTTTGGCCATAACTTTTTGTTTTGAGCTGCAATATAAGTGATTCAAAATGCGTTGAATTTGTTATCCTAAGGTCTATGTAATGGAGACTTCAAAACACTAAAATTATTAGTGAATAAGAGTAGGATTGTTATCATCAAAATATTAATTAATTAATTAAAATCAATCAATTTGAGATTAAGGGTAAAAAAGCCAACAATCTCCCCTTCATAATCTCTCCATTTTTATGATGACAAATTCTCAATAAAAATGAATTCCAAAGAGGTGTTTGATATAAAATATGAACTTGAATCACAATCAATACACATATATAATTTCAATTCACTTAAGAACAAATGAATATTTCAATAGCAACAAAGACATTCAATAACAACAAACTTTCATTTTTCTTAATACCTCTTCCTCTTTTGAAATCAATTAAAAAAGATAATAAAAATAATATAAAAACATAAATGTTTGCCCTATAATCACAAGCACATATTTTGTATTTCTTCTCCTATCAATACATCTTCTAAAAATAACGAACATTGTAAATTCAAGAGGCATCATAAGAAATCACTAAGCTTAAGCTAAATTTTTTTAAAGATCAAATGTCACAAAATTCTCCCCTCTTGAAATCAATTAGACACTCCTCTAAAAGACATTTAGCACATATCAATTTAAGGGTAGAAATATCAAACTAATTTTCAAACAAAATTTTACTCCAAAGACATTTACTCCCCCTAAAAGTATAAACAATAATATACATAGAAGGGGTACAAAACCAAAGGAACCGGTGAAGGTTTGCAGTGGAAGTGGATCGTGCCAATTTTATAATTTTCACAAAATCACAAATTTATAGAAACAATCAAATTTTGCAATATAATAAAATTACAGCATGCTTTTAAGAATAATTAGGGAAGAAGCAAACATACCCTTGAACACTATAAAAAAAATCATCATGAATTTCCTCAAACTGGTCATGAATACTTCATACCAAAAAAATAACTATCCAAAATGGCCAACACCATAAACGAAACTGCCTGTATTCTCTTGGGATTGAGAATTCAGCGGGACTAGTGGGTTTTGCTTCTTTTGAAGAGGGAAAAATTGAGAGGAGAAAGAAGAAGAACATTTCTTCTTTGTGAATTGCAACAAGAAAAACCATTTTTTTTTTTCAAAAACCAAAGGAAGAAGATGATTGAGTGTTCTGAAAAACTAAACCCCAGACATTTTGGTTGAGAGAGAATGAAGAGGAGGGAGTTACCCTACTTTTAATTAAATTAAAATTAAAATAATTTAATTTAATTAATAATTATATTTATATAATAACTAACTTATTATATATATATATATATGTTATATCAAATATAATACATAATTCATAGGTTTTATATTGTATTAAATACAATATAACCTATAGTTTTATTTTCTCTCAACAATGCATGGTATTTAATATAAATCACATTTATACTAAATTCAATTATATGAATCTCATCCATATAATTAATATTTGAACCATATTCAAATATTTAATTCATTTCTAAGTAAAGTTTATGGTATAATGTATCGAATACATTATATTAATTATATCACATATAATTACTTTAATTAATTATATCATATATAATTAATTCCCTCAATTAATTTGAACAATTCAAATTAATCCAAAATAAATTATCAATAATCCTTGTTGAACTACAGAGTGGCCTTATGGACCTGTAATTTGAAGCTCTAATGGTACATGGATAATTAATTAAACTCTTTAATTAAATTATCCAACATCCGTTAACTGCCGGTCACTCCACTAAAGACCGACAACTGTACTCTTTGCACTACAGATATATTTCTGTGTCCATTGGATAAAATAGTCAACAATGTGATGACCCTTCAAAATTACTCGTAAATACAATTGGGTCAAAATTACTATTTTGCCTCTGTAGCTACATCTAACTCCTTAAGTACCACTTATCTCTTTAATGAAGAATAAGTCATAGTCCAATTATGACCAAATCTCTCTCAGGCCAAGAGAATGTGTGGTCACATTGTTCGAGCCGTGGAATTAGCCCTTAAGGTTGCAATTTATCTACTTACCCTGACATCAGGGAAGAAGTGAATTCTATCTTGTGTAGCTATGTTCCCAGCTCCCCTATTAGACGAATCCTCAAAATGGTAGAAATATTGAGTCGAAAATCTGACCACTCTCACCCATACAAATCAAAGGACTGCCTTTATAGGCAACAGTTCATAACTCACTCAGGATTCAGGTCATGTCACCTATGGTCATTCTGGTGAAATGTAAGTCTCTACTATTAACGACGTTATATAATGAGACTGTCATTTCATGGTCTGGTCTTATACAAACTATTTGTATAAGATATTCCTCTCACATGTCTCTACATGAATGATTGGGATCAGATCATTTGTATAACTTTACAACACTTGTAACATCTACAAAAAGGTCGTATCCATAGTGTCACAAGGACAAAATACCTGGCCTTATCCAGCTACTACAAACCGTTTAGGTTATCATTTATGCATGATCCACCTGTATGTCTCTATATACATGTTTAAATTACATAAAATAACCTAGGATCTTAGTTTATTGGATTGAGTATATGCTCATAAAATAACATTATTTTATTAATAACAATTTGTTTATATAATGTTTACAAACTACGAGAATATAAGAGAGATTTAGGATACCAATCCCAATAATCTACCACTTGTCCTAAAGGTTAGGGAGTCAAATGTACAACACAAATAAAGTACAAAATACAATAAACTAGGGTATACACTATACCCCAATAACATCTCCCACTTGCCCTAGACAATATGTCGCCTGTCCCGTAAACCCAGACTTTTTAGATAACCCTCAAACGCTTTAGTCATGAGAGCTTTTGTAAATGGATGAATAACGTTATGCTCCAAAGTAATCTTCATGAAAATCACGTCACCTCGGTGCACAATTTCCCGAATCAAGCGATATTTCCACTCTATGTGTTTGCATCTTCGATGACTTCTAGGTTCCTTAGAATTTTCCATAGCACCACTGTTATCACAATAAATTATGATGGGCAGAGACATATTTGGAATAACTTCCACATCAGTAAGGAACTACTTAAGCCAAATAGCCTCTTTAGCAGCTTCACAAGCAACTTCATATTAGGCTTCCATAGTGGAGTCTTTGATGCATTCTTGTTTGATGTTTCGCCAAACTATAGCTCCTCCATTCAGAGTAAACACTGACCTTGATATGGATTTTCAAGAATCCTAATCAGTCTGAAAGTCAGAGTCCGTGTATCCTATAAGGATCAAATCTTTATCTCCACACACAAGCATATAGTTTCTCGTTCTCTGAAGGTACTTGAGGATTGTTTTGACCGCTTCCAGTGATCTAATCCTAGATTGGATTGATATTGGCTGACAATCCCTACTGCATAGCAAATGTCAAGTTTGGTACATAACATTGCATACATAAGGCTACCAACAGCTGATGCATAGGAAAATCGTCTCATTGCCTCAACCTTTTGAGAAGCCTTAGAACACCGTTTCTTAGACAATACAATTCCATGCCTAAAAGGTAATAAACCCTTCTTAGAATTGTGCATAGAATATTTGACAAGCATATTGGCAATATACGATGCCTGAGATAAGACCAACCTTTTATTCTTACTACCCTTGATGATCTGGATCCCTGGAACACTTTGCGCCTCTCCCAAATCTTTCATTTGGAATTGGGCGGCCAACCATTTCTTTAGATCAGTCAGAAAACCTACATCATTCCCAATGAGTAGATGGTACGGTGTGAACCACGCGCTAGGTTGTATCGTGCCCAAATTAAATTTCATGACTTACTCATTAAATATAGAAAGAGAAGTATGAAGTCGATCCACAGAGAGATGATTTGGATTTCTCAATTTTGAAACTTATATGATGTAACTGGGTGGGGGCGGGGGGGGGGAGGGTTGTGAAAATCATAAACATAAATTGCACGAAAATTGAAATATACGGAGTAAATTGAGTGAGATTATGTGTAAAGATATCAATTGAAACAAAATACTTAGTTTAGGTTGTTCTAATTTATTCCATTCCCTTTTTAGTTCTATCATAGACTAACTTATAAAATTAATATGAGATTTTAAAATTGAAACTTAGCCTACTCGTTTAGAATCCTAACCGGTAGTCTGTAAAATCAAGTTAAATTAAAGAAAAGTGAGAATCCTCCACTAATCTATAAAACAACAAGCATTAAGATTAAGGGGAATGCTAAGCCAACCAATCCATTTCCATCTTTTAGTCAATTATTTAAGCGAGAATTATCTACGTTAGAAAGTAATGTTTATTAAATAGAATCCCAATTTAACTTCACAAACTTACTTAACCCTTGCTTCTAGGTGATTACTATCTAACAATTATAAATTAGGGCTAATCAAAGCAATAAATCACAGAAACATAGCCAATTTGTCAGATTATCCCATGCAAGACAGAATGAAGATTAAATTCAAGAGAAACTCATACAAAACAGAATAATCTCAGTGGAATTACAAACCGAGTCTAAAGAACGAAAACGGAATGGAATTAAACTATGAAACCTAAGCTAAGTACTTACCTTTTAGTCACAAATCATCTTCTAAATTGAATTCTCAAGAAGAAAGTTCAATATTCTATTCAGAGGAGAGGGAAAAATCTAAGTACTTACCTTTTAGTCACAAATCATCTTCTAAATTAAATTTTCAAGAAGAAATTCAATATTCTATTCAGAGGAGAGGGAAAAATCGAGTTAAATTAGAATGGCGGCTGTCTGTCCAACCCTCGGACTGGCAACTTATTTATAGTAGTCGCCGCAACATTGCAACGCTGTACACAGTGTCGCAACGCTGCCCTGTCTTTAGCACTTTCGAATCAAAGTTCGTAGCGTTGTACGCTACATGTAGTATTGCAACGTTGCCTTGTTCTTCCCGGAATAGGTAGCTACTGTCTTGTAGCGTTGCAACGCTCCGGCTGGGTAGAATCTTCAATTTTCTTGTCCTTTTTCTCCATTTGTGCAATTTAGCTCCTATCTTGCCCGTTTTAATGTCTTTTCGTCTCAAACGCTTCGTTCAACCTCTTGTACACTCGATTCCTACAAAATCATCAATTTAACCATATTAAATAGCTTAACGATCTCGAATTAAGTAGAGGAAGATAACACATTTTCGATGCTATCAAACACCCCCAACTTAGCTCTTGATCGTCCTCAAGCAAGGTTGAACAAGAAATCATACAAAAATGATTAGTTTGTCAAACCATAATATTCCCTACTCAAGCCTCAACAGTCAACCAAAATCATACACACAATTGATTAGGCATTCAAAAAGCATTCCACCATTTCAAGACAAGTTTGAAAATTTGTTACAAGTTTTGTCATGCATGTACAAGTACAAAGTTATTTATTTTGAATAGGAGCAAGCCTGGAATAGCCTTATGAATCCTTAGTTTTTTTCCCCTACACTGGCTCGAAGGATCCAGAATTAAGTTTTCTAAGTTCAAAGTGGCAATGACATTAAATTAGAGTAGTCAAAATCTATTCATTCATCGCCTTTTGTTACATGATTTTCTTTTCTCTCTCTCTCTCTCTATTTTTTTCAAATGAAGGAAAAACCTTATCTAGGAAGATGACTTTTGTTTTGGCTTTCCCACACGGGTTACGTGGAAGACATCCAACTATAGGTCGATTTCCCTTCAAAAGTGCCTAAGCGTACTCATTCTTTTGGGGTACTTTAGCTCAGAGGGAAATCACGGGTGTCATAACTGCTCCAGGTTAATCATACCCTTGAAGAAGAGGAGTAAACCCCTATTTTTTTAAAAACAAATTTTGTAGAGCAAATTGTGATATCAATTGACTACATCTCAAAGCATGCATTATTAAATTAAACCGTGGAAAGACTAATCTATTACCAAGGCCTTTTGGAGTGATAATAAACCTATGGTCCCATAATTCAATTCTAAGCAAGCAGACAAGGTCAAAATAGATATACAAAGTGCTTGTAGATGTATGGAAAAAATTAAGCAAAATTTTCAAAAATTCCATGAAAATCATGAATCCTTTTATCCGACCTATTCTCATGCAAGAACAATTCACACGATTGCGTCATAGACTGGTCATGGCAAGGAACAAAGCAGCAAGATAGACCACAATCAAGCATAATCCAAACAAATCCAAATACCCCAACCCAACTTTTAAAGCACACGTTATCCCCAATGTGATTAAACATAAAGCATGAGGGATTAGAAAACTTCCCTGAACAACGGAGTGATGGAAGGATTTAGCGGACTCTAATCAACTTTTCTCCACCAACAATGCTAGCAATTCAAGAATGATAGAAAGAATTAGACTCAATGATAAAAAAAAAATTACAACGAGTATCTTAGGATGACCTAAGGTCGAACATGGGGATTTAATGCGTTAGTGTTGAAAGATAGTAAATCGTGCAATGGTGTCAAAAGATGCATTGTTTTGATGATGCGATAATTGAATTGTGTTAATAAAACGTTGAGTCTCGGAAAGCTTAATAAATACAGGAGGTAAATGGATGAGTGATGTGGCAAACTAATGAACAGAATCTATGAAGATGGACGGGCTAGGGAGAAGGCTATTTATAAATCAATAATCCGTACTAAAGAGACTATCATGGTTCCTACTTCCAATTGGAGCACACCTCTCGGTGGTTATGTCACTGGTCATATTTCTATGATGTAAAAAAAGAAGTGTTGTGGAACGTAAGGTTATTTCTACCTTTAGAAATACTTCTTGCTTTGCTTAACAGGTTATATCACCTTTCTCTTTCGAGAAGTTGATCTTCATACTCATCCTTGCTTTCGTAGGTGAGTATACTTTACCGAACATATTAAGAAAACACGATAGCGTCTTATTATGTGGATTAAATCATGGGATTAACCTTCCCCCTTACCCAAAGGGTTTAGTGACTCATGTGTGAAGAAATGAAAGATGGATGAACATGGATAAGAATAGAGATGAACATGGTAATAATATTAAGATAGTAAATAGTTCAGATACAAATTGGCTAATGTCTTAGCTAATGATGTTCTACAACACGATAATAAAAATAAAATAGAATAGATGCATGATCAGTGTCAATCTATTGACACAAAATATTGATGGTGAGAAGTTTCCAGCTTGATATGGCGAGTGGAATGGAGTGATGAACTTCCTTTTCAGGTTGGTTCTCCGGTGGCCTCCTATATGGGGATTGGGAATTTTGGAATAGAAGGTTCCCTGCAAAGTTAGGTTTTTTTCGATCTTGTCCGCTATCTCTACTTTGAAGGGCCGATGCTCTATTTATAGAGCTATGCACTTGTATGCCTTGAATCTCCTGCTCTGATTAGTTGCTATCATTTTTCGAGGTAGGTGAGAATGTCAGCACTGCATCATGGTCAATGATCAGGACGTACGTCAGAATATCTGCTGTACGATTTCAGAAATCCTGAGGCATGCGTTGTTTGAGTATTTCTTTTGAAGGATTGGCACATGTGATGATCCCAGTTTTCCTACAAGACACAAACTTTGGCACACTTTGCCCATGAATGCGGTCAGCAGGTGTGTTTGAAGTATCTTAGCGTAACTTTGGTTTTTCTTCATAAATTTAATAAAGACTGGTACATTTTCTTCCTTTTGTTTCTGCATAGCCTAAAAATGGAGCAGAAATAACTTGTATTTCTACAAGTTATCAACTTCAATCTTTCCTTTTTAGGTTGACCACTTTCTCCAAAATAACCTTCACCTCCCTATTGGACAATTCTGCCTGCCCATTCTTTTGAGGGTGGTTGTACATGCTCGAATCGATGTTGTTAATTTGACTCTAACTGAAACAAAAATATCTATAAATCACTAAAACCTACATCTTATACTAACAAGTAGCATAAGCGGCAAGTACGAGGTCGATCCATAGGGAAACTTAAGTTTAATCTTCTCGTAAGCTAAATTCAACTATGAAAATGATAAAAACGGGGATTTTTATAAAGCAAGAAACATATTTGAAATTAAAAGAAAGAGAATAAATGTAAACAAAATTTGGTCAATCTTATTTCTAGTTCAAGTTAGACATTCTTTGCAAATTCTATCATTGATTTCTATGAATTAATTATGCAAACAACTACTTGCTTGGCTCGATCAGGCTAATATCTACAAAAGCAGGTAGCTAGCGAAAATCTAATAAAAAAAGCGTTCTAAACATTGATTAAAGTTGGAAAGGCCTAACTCTAATCAACTTATATTCCTCTAATTATATTGGGTTCGATAGTGGCCATATAGAATAGAAAACATATGCATTAAGTTCGAGAATTCAATTGTGTCGATTAAGTGTCAAGATAGCCATATTCAATTAATCGAAATTATCATTGAATCTAGCAATTAATGTATTCTAGTAATAGCCATCAAATACATAATTAACTATTGCCACTTAGTAGATCTTAGATAGACATTCTATTATATGAATACATTCAAGCAACATACTCAATCAAGATTGTAGCAAAACTAAGAATCTTGGTTATACATGCTTAAAAGATAAAGATCCCTAAACATGCTTTTAGAAGTTCAAATTGATTCAAGGAAGCATATATTCAGATTGCAATGAACTAAAGTAGAAAACTCAAGAAATGTACAAAGAATTCTTGAACTAGAAATAAGAATGAAGAAATTACTTCAAAAATTCATGGACAAATCTGTGAACAAAGTCAATACATTGTTTACAAATCAAAGAAAGAAATGAAAATCTAACCTAAATGGAGCAAAATTACACAGGATATGAACTGATATTAAGCGAAACTCTAAACTCCATGAGAAAGTTTTGCCCCCCTTTGCCAAAAATGAAAGAAAAGTTTTTTTTATTCGCAGGTGTAGCGTTGCGACGCTATGCCTAGTGTTGCAATGCTAAATCGTAAAAAAGCCAAGAAGCATTGGGTGAGGTTTGAGACGCTTGGTTGACGCTGGGTTGCGCAAGGCGCGTGCGTGAACGTGGGCAATTTTATCAATCTCCAGAGCATTGTGACGCTCTTTGGCAGCATTGCAACGCTGCCCTAATGTGCAGCAATATGATGTGTCATCTTCCACCCAAATTAAATTCCGTGACTTATTCACTAAATATAGCAAGGGAAATATAGAATCAATCCACAGAGAGCCGATTTGGATTTCTTAAGTTTGAAACTTATAGGATGTAACAGGGGGGTGGCATAAACGTAAATTGCACAAAAATTGAAATGCACGAAGTAAATTGAGTGAGATTATGCGTAAAAATATCAATTGAAACAAAACACTTAGCTTAAGTCGTTCTAGTTTATTCCATTCCCTTTTTAATTCTATCATAGACTAACTCATACAATTAATGTGAGATTTTTCGATTGAAACTTAGCCTACTCGTTTAGAATCCTAACCGATAGTCCATAAAATTAAGTTAAATTAAAGAAAAGCGGGAATCCTCCACTAATCTATAAATCAACAAGCATTAAGATTAAAGGAAATGCTAAGCCAAACAATGGATTTCCATCGTCTAATCCATTATTTGAGCGAGAATTATCTACGTTAGAAAGTAATGCTTATTAGATGGAATACCAATTTAACTTCACAAACTTATTAACCCCTTCTTCTAAGTGATTACTACCTAATGATTGCAAATTAGGGTCAATCAAAGCAATCAATCACACAAACATAGCCAAATTGTCAGATTACTCATGCAAGACAGATTAAAGATTAAATTCAAGATAAATTCTCATACAAAACCGAATAATCTCATCGAAATTACAAAACTAAGTCTCAAGAACGAAAACGAATGGAAATAAACTAAGAAACCTAAATTAAGTACTTACCCTTTAGCCACAAATCATCTTCTAAATTGAATTCTCAAGTTCTATGGTGCTTAAAAGGACAAGAAATATCAATACTCTTTTCAAAGGGGAGGGAAAAATTGAGTCAAATCAGAATGGTGGTTGTCTGTCTAACCCTCAGACTAACAACTTATTTCTAGCAGTCGCTGCAGTGTTGCAATACTGCGCATAATGTCACAACACTGCCCTATCTCTAACGCTTTCGTCTCAAATTCATAGCATTGTAACTCTATGTGTAGTGTTACAACACTGCCCTTTTCTTCACAGAATGGGTAGCTAGTGCCTTGTAGTGTGCACAACGCTCAATTCGAGCATTGCGACACTTCAACTAGGAAGAATCTTAAATTTTCTAGGCATTTTTCTCCATTTGTGCAATTTAGTTCCTATGTTTGCCATTTTAATGTCTTTTTGTCTCAAATGCTTCGTTCAACCATTTGTACACTCGTGTCCTAGAAAACCATCAATTTAACCACATTAAATAGCATAACGATCCTGAAATAAGTGGAGGAAGATAGCAAATTTTTGGTGTTATCAGTAGGATATCATCCACATATTGTTGGGATTGGTGTTTAGTTTCTCCTGGAGTCTTGTTGTTTTGTAAAGATACACATTGTTTAATGATTAAAATAAGTGTTATTTAATTCTGGCATTTACTCATATCCAATAAACAAAGCTCTTTGGTTATCTTATGTGAACTTAAGCATGTATATGTGATATACAAGTGGATCATGGCTTAAGTGATAACCTAAATAGGTCCGCAGTATAAGGATTAAGGTGGAATACCTGATCCTTGTAAAGGTTTGCAAGTGTTGTAAACTCCTACAGATGGTAGATCCTGACCATTCATGTAGAGACGCGCGAGTGGGGGTGTCCTATACAAAGAGTTTATATAAGACCTAGACCACGAGATGACTAGACTCTATATATAACGCCGTTGATACTAGAGACTTACATCTCACCTAAACGATCATAGGTGACACGACCTCAATCCTGAGTGTTTTGGGAACTCCTGCCTTTGAGGGCAGTCTTTTGATTAGTATGGGTGAGAGTGGCCAGATTGCCAACTCAACATGCTTACCTTTTTGAGGACTTGTCTGATTTGGGAGCTGGGAACTCAATCCACAATATGGAATTTACTTCTTTCCCGAAGCACGGATAAATAGAGAGATTACTCTCTTAAGGGCTAATTTTGGGGCTTGAACATAGTGACCATAGCTTCTCTTTGGAAGAGAAGACTTAGTCATAGTAGGACTATGCCTTATGTTCATTAGAGGGATCAGTGGTACTTAAGGAGATAGATGTAACTACAGGGGAATAACGGTTATTGGCCCAGCTGTACTTACGAGCGATCTGTGAAGGGTTGTCGCATTGCTGATTGGTTAAGATGGACACATAATATATCTGTGGTAAGAAGAGTTCAGCTGTCGGTTTGTAGTGGAGTGCCTGGCAGTTAATGGATGGTGGATCCCGTGACTAAAGAGTTTAGTCAGTTATTCACGTACCGTTGAAGCTTTGAGCTACAGGTCTATGAGGTCCCCTTGGTAGCTCAATGGATTCAGTTGAGGATCAGTTCTTGGTGTTGATTTGAAATGTTCAAATTGACAAGAGGTATTTTGATTATATATGATATAATCGGTATGATGTATGAGATACATCTAGTGGAGGATTGATGTAGATGAGATTTACATTAAGTACTATAGAATAGAAAAAGAACTATGGTTTATATGTTTCATGTGATGAAATATTAAAACTATAGGTTATAAATATAGTATGATAAGTTGGTTAACATTTATGTTTATAATAATATTAATTATTGGATAATTAATTCCTTTTCTTTTAAATAACCAAAGTAGTGGGTGGTTATTGAATCATGGTAACCGTGAGTTTAAAAGGAAAATGGTTTTCCTATTTTGAAAGAGAAGGTTTTTACAAAAGATTGAAAAAGTTTTGAGTTTTCTCTCCCAGCAAAAGAAACTCACGTAGTCGTCAAGTAAATGCGGATTTACTAAATGACAGCTGGGTGAGCTAAGCAATCATGTAGTGGCGAGCTAATTGGTCGTGCAGTATTTACTAAATGATCGCATAGTTTTACTAGATGATCGCTTGCCCTAAGTAAACGAACGTGTAGTGTCTATAGGCGACAAACCGAGCTAAACGATGAACTAAACGATCACATAGCTTTTGCTAGACGATCACTTAGCTTTATCTAAACGATTGGGCATCGACCTATACGTTAGGTCTTTGCCATCTCCCACTTGCCCAGTCGTGTACGCGATTGGTGTTTCCTCCTTCGTCTAGCTCATATCAAGTCCAAACAGAGCCCACCCTCTGGATTCTCACACCGAGAATACCAAGGCAGCCTTGTTGGTGGTGTTAAACTCAACTCGACACTGTTGAGGTTTTCTGGAGGTCGTTCGTGGTGCTATGGAGGCTGTTCGTGTTGCGGAGGAGTTTGTGACCGAGGTGATCGTTGAGAACGAGCGTGAAGTGTTTGTGCTGTGTTCGCTGCGGTGTTGCAGTCGTGTAGTTTGAGTGTTCGTGCACAACGGACCGTGGAGATGCTTCTGCCATTGTTCGTACAGTTTTTCTTCTATGCATTTGTAATGTTCATGCTATAATTTCTGCATTTGAATTGTATAACCATTTGTTTGAAGTCGATTGTTAATATATGTTCTTTCATGATTGTAATTTGGAATTATCGTTCTTCCGCTGCTCATTGAAATCTTGCTTCCAATTTTCTTCAATTGGTATTAGAGCCAGGTTCTCTGATATTCTAAATTACAGATCTGAATTGAATGAATTTTTCAGTCGCAGTGGGTTTCTGCATTTATGGATGAATTTGATGAACTTTTTGGGTTTAAATTGCCTTTTCGTTAAAGCTTTCAGTGTTACAAAGTTTTAATTATTTGAGCCCCTGTGTTTTTAAGCAAAATTAACTTTACAATTGAGTCTGTAATTCGAAAAGTTTGAGTTCGTCGAGTCGTTCGTGATGAAGCTTCAGCGCATGGCGATGCATTTCTCAACGAAGAAGAAGAATAAGCATTGGTCGGATCGTGTTGGCTCAGGTAAACGATCGTTGGGATTTAACTAAGTGAGCATTTAGATATTTTTTTTTCTAGACGATCGTGTAGTATTTTCTAATCGATCATTTAGTTAATGCTAAGCGATGGGGTAAATCGTTTACCATATTGCGTAGTGTTGGTTGCGCGATTGCATAGGCACTGGAGGTAGACGATCGTAGAGGGAGCCTGCGATGCTCGTCGTTTAGTAGAAGGCACGCACTTGACGACCGTGTAATTAGAAAGCTTCATCGTTTAGTTATTACCTATGTGATCGTGTGTATGCGATATGGAGACGCTAGCTAAGCGATCTCTTAAGCGATGGTGCTTCGCGGCATCGTAGATGCTCAGACGATCGTGGAAGGCGGGCGCTGTGCGAAGCGCGCTAAGAGATCGTGTACTTCAGGCTTCATCGCTTAGTAAAGGTACACGATCGTGTAGTAATAACTAAACGATCTTTTGGATTTTTCTAGATGATCTTATAGTAAATGATAAACGATCGTTTAACTCTGGAGTGCTGGTAAGTGATAGAACGAAGTGTTTGTTTTATCGTGTAGACGATCATAGGGTGCTTAGTACACGATGGTAGAAGAAGCGATGCTTTGTTGAGAGGTTCAAGACTCGGTTCGCCTATTTGAATCGAACACTCCTTGTCTTTTTAATAGTTACCTTTCCTTTTTGTGTTTTAAGGAAATTTCACCCGGTTCATCAACTTCGATTGCTTATACATGTGATGTATGGTACTTATATGTCAAAGTGGTTGTCATATAGTTAAAGACTCACCTTAGGTTGTGCAATTATTCATGCATCATGTATTATAAATGTTATAATATTGCATGAAGAAATTACTTGAAAACATGAGCATGTATCATGAAATATAAGAGTTATATGTTGCATGCAGTGAGCATTATCATGCATCATCCTTTTATTATAAATGTTATAGTCTAAGAGTGAATGGAAGCATGTTTTGCTTATTTCAATATCATGCATCATCTTTTTATTATAAATGTTATATTTTGCATGCACTGAGCATTATCATGCATCATCCTTTCAATGCGTCCCAACTCTCGGCCCCGGGTATACCTCAGTAGAATGGTGTATCAGAAAGGAGAAACAGGACCTTGTTGGACATGGTTCAGTCTATGTGAGTTATGCTTATCTTCCAGACTCATTTTGAGGTTATGCAGTGCAGACTGCATGTTATATCCTGTACAACGTTCCCTCAAAAAGTGTTTCTGTAACACCTTTTGAGTTATAGAGAGGTCGTAAAGTAGTTTACGCCACTTCAGAATTTGGGGCTGTCCGGCATATGTGCTAGCGACTAATCCAAAGAAGTTGGAACCGCATTCGAAGGTTTGCATCTTTGTAGGTGATAACGGACAGAAATGCACGTTATTACAGCGCAAAGTTATAAAACAATGCAGGATTGCGATGGGAAAAATACATAATATTGCGTCCAAAAGCATTAAGTTCACAACATTGCGATCGCATGCGTCCATCGCAATAAAACAACTAACTTATGTATTTTTGTGCAGAAAATCCGTTGGCACAAGCCGAAAATGCGATCCGAAGAAATTAACGTCCAGGCGCATTAAGAGATTGTGATCGCAAGGCTATGTGATCATTTGCGCTCACAAAAATCTGCTCAAGAAGGTGGCCGCATAGAGCCGGTGTATCAAGGTGGACACATATGGGTGAAAGCTTAATAAATCACGATGGGACAGAAAGCTGGTGACGGTCGATTCCGAATTAAGTTGAAGAGCCGTTAACGACCTATTGTAGCAAGTACACTCAACTTTTCGGTATTAATTATCCAGCGCATCAGACAGAGAATTAATGCTATCCCATTTGTGCAATCATAAGAGAGAAGAAGCTTTTCGCCGTAAAGCTCTATAAATACCGAAGGCCACCTTCATTGAAGGAGTTCGATGAGTTAGTTAGCCCAGTTTTAGAGTTCGGATAGTTAGCCTTGTTCTTAGTTTTCTTATACTTAGAAGGCGGAAGCGAGAGAAGGGAAAAGACGTCGGAAGATCGTCCTAATCAGCTCAAGAGAGTGCCAGGGAGCGTAAAAAAATAGAGAGAGGGTTGACTCTTGCGAGAGCAAGAATGTCTTTTGAGCAGAGTAGAGAAGAATAGTGTAAAAGCCTTGGGAAGCAAGAGATTGCTACCAGGCTCTTTATTCTTATTTCGCATTGTCATTCTGTACTTCGATTATATATATATATATATATATGAAACTTGCTTTTCTACATTTGTTCACTCTCTGTAAAATATGCATGAGTAGCTAAATTTGTCGAATGGGTTGAGGAGTTACTTAGCTAACATGACCTAGTATCTTCATTGCATGCGATCATTTTATCTTATGTTGCACCCATCACCCTTTAGAGCTACTCGAGAGAGAGTCTAAAGAAAGAGCCTAAGACTTGAGAGAGCTAGGTTAGAATCTAGACTCGAGAGAGAGCAATATTAGATCTGCATAAGAGAGATAGAGACTTAGAGATAAGCTCTGTTTGCTAGCATGCATCGCATGTACCCTAGAGATAGGTTAGGATAGTATGCGGTTTCCTGGTGTATTTGTGTGTCATTCGTCATTGCATAGACAAGAATAGAGGCTTAAACATAGGTCCTATAGACACCGTTGCATACATCACATGCGTTTTAAAACTAGTAGCAGTAGCATTTGCATTGAGAGATGATTTGCTATTGTATGTATGAAGCATGATCGCATAACATGAACGCATTCCTAGGAAGTGTTAGTTGAATCCCTTCTCAACCCGTTCCCCTGCATACTCATAGCATCTTTTGTATTATTAACTTTTTTCTCAAATCCGCCGCATAGCTTTTATATTTCAAACAACCAACCAACCAATGCATTATTTTATTTGTTACCGCAAAGTGACCTAAAAAAATTACCATCGCATATTGTTTTCCTTAGTCCCTGAGTTCGACCCTGGGCTTACCAGGCAACTTGATATGATTTATACTTGGATCTTACTGAGAAAACTTTTAGCACAACGCATTTCTACCATGCCATTCTTACCATTATTTCATCGCATAACAACAACACATTAGTAGGTTACCCCAAGGAAATGAGAGGAGGATACTTCTATGATCCGAGTGAGATCAAAGTGTTTGTTTCCACTAATGCTATCTTCTTGGAAGAAGATCACATAAGGGATCATAAGCCTCGAAGTAAGCTCGTTTTATGTGAGATCTCAAGTGAGACTGAGACTGCTGAGGGTTCAACAAGAGTTGTTGAACAGCCCAACAGATCAACAAGAGTAGTTGAGGTCGAAATGTCTAGTCAACGAGCTCAAGAGTTGAGACTGCCTCGACGTAGTGGAAGGGTTATAAACCCACCGGATCAGTACATGGGTTTGACTGAAACCCAAAACATCATTACGAATGATGGGATCGAGGATCCATTGTCTTTTAAGATAGCCATGAAGGATGTTGACAAAGATGAATGGGTTGAGGCCATGAACCAGGAAATGGAGTCTATGTACTTCAATTACGTCTGGAAGCTTGTTGATCCACCTGATTGGGTAAGATCTATTGGGTGTAAGTGGATCTATAAGCGAAAGAGAGGTATAGATAGAAAGGTTAAGGGAGTTGATTATGAGGAAACTTTCTCACCTGTTGTGATGTTGAAGTCTATCTGGATTCTCCTATCCATAGCCACATTTTATGACTATGAAATATGGCAAATGGACATCAAGACTACCTTTCTTAATGGTAATCTTGAGGAGACCATCTATATGGCTCAATCAGAGGGGTTTGTAGTTCCAGATCAAGAGCAAAGAGTTTGCAAGCTTAATAGGTCCATTTATGGGTTGAAACAAACATCTAGAACTTGGAACATCAGATTTGACACTTCTGTCAAGTCGTTTGGGTTTGACCAGAACATTGATGAGCCTTGTGTTTACAAGAAGATCATCAACAACTCAATAGCTTTCCTGGTACTGTTTGTGAATGATATCCTATTCATTGGGAATGATATGGGGTATCTGACTGACATTAAGAGTTGGCTAGCTGCCCAGTTCCAAATGAAAGATTTGGGTAAGGCATAATATGTTCTCGGGATCCGGATCATTTAGGATCGCAAGAACAAACGGTTAGCCCTGTCTCAGGCATCGTACATTGATGAATTGTTAATCAGGTACAGAATGCAAGATTCCAAGAGGGGTTTCTTACCTTTCAGGCATGGAATCGTTCTGTTTAAGGATCAATGTCCTAAGACACCTCAAGAAGTTGAGGAGATGAGACGGATTCCCTATGCTTCTGCTGTAGGAAGCTTGATGTATGCAATGTGGTATTCCAGACCCGACATTTGCTATGCAGTAGGGATTGTCAGTCGGTATCAGTCCAATCCAGGATTTGATCACTGGACGGCGATCAAGACAATCCTCATGTATCGTCGGAGAACGAGGGACTACATGCTTGTGTATGGAGATAAGATCTGATCCTTACAGGATACAAGGACTCTGTCTTTCAGACCAATCGAGATTCTCACAAATCGACATCGAGGTCAGTATTTACTTTGAATTGAGGGATGTAGTTTGGCGAAGCATCAAGTAAATATGCATCGCGGACTCCACTATGGAAGCCAAATATGTAGCGGCTCGTGAAGCAGCTAAAGAGGTTGTTTGGCTGAGGAAGTTCCTTTCAGATTTGGAAGTTGTTTCAAATATGGATTTTTCGATCACACTCTATTGTGATAACAACGGGGCTGTGGCAAATTTGAAGGAGCGTCGGAGTCATCGTCAGGGTAAGCACATATAATGGAAATATCACCTGATCAGGGAGATTGTGCATAGCGGTGATGCGATAGTCACGAAGATCGCTTTGGAGCAGAACATTGCTAATCCCTTTACAAAGGCCCTCATGGCTAAAGTGTTTGGGGTCACTTGGAGAGTCTGGGTCTGCGAGACATGCGACATCTTGTCTAGGGCAAGTGGGAGATGATACTGGGGTATGCCCTAGTTTATTGTATATTGTACATTTTTATATTGTATTGTACATTAGTCTCCCGAGTCATTAGAACAAGTAGAGAGATTGCTCCCTTAAGGGCTGATTCCGAAGCTTGAACATAGTGGCCACAACTTCTCTTTGGAAGAGAAGACTCAGTCATAGTAGGACTATGATTTATGTTCATTAGAGGGATTAGTGGTACTTAAGGAGACAAATGTAACTACAGGGGCATAACGGTTATTGGCACAGCTGTACTTACGAGCGATCTGTGAAGGGTTGTTGTACTGCTGATTGGTTAAGATGGACACATCATATATCTGTGGTAAGGAGAGTTTAGTTGTCGATCTTTAGTAGAGTGCCTGGTAATTAACGGATGGTGGATCTTGTGACTAAAGAGTTTAGTCAGTTATTCACGTACTGAAGCTTTGAGCTACAGGTCCATAAGGTCCCCTTGGTAGCTCAATGGATTCAGGTTAGGATCAATTCTTGGTGTTGATTTGAAATGTTCAAATTGACAAGAGGTATTTTGATTATAAATGGATCGTAGCTTGCAAAACTTTTGCTTTTGATCTTGTTCAATGAATCATTCTAGTTGATTCCGATGGTTTCTTCAAGATTACCAATCAAAAGGCAGTCTTGACGTCCATTTGTCATATTTCATAGTCATAATATATGGCTATGGATAAGAGAATTTTGATAGACTTTAACTTGACAATAGGTGAGAAAGTTTCTTCATATTCCACTCCTTCAACCTGGGTATAACCCTTTACCACAAGTATAGCTTTAAAGGTCTATACCTTTCCATCTACACCTCTTTTTCTTTTGTAAATTCATTTACAACCTATAGGCTTTACCCCATTAGGTTGATATACAAGCTCCCAAATATAATTTAAGTACATAGACTCAATTTCTTGATTCATAGCTTTAATCCATTCATCCTTGTCAACATCTTCCATTGCTTGTTTATAAGACGATGGATCCTCAACACTGTCATCAACTATGATGTCTTGGGCTTCTGTTAAACCCATGTAGCATATAGGTGGGTTCATAACCCTCCCACTACGTCGAGGTAATCTCAAATCTTGAGATGGATGCGTATAACTAGATGAACCCACATCAACAACTTTTGTTGATATATCAGCCCATTCAACAACCCTTGTTGAAGTCTCAGTAGATTCATTAGAAATTTCACTTAAACAATTTTGCTCCGTGGCTTATAATCCCTCATGTCATCTTCTTCCAAGAAGGTATCGTTTGTCGACACAAACACTTTATTCTCACTTGGATCAAAGAAGTATCCATCTGTCATTTCCTTTAGGTAGCCTACAAATAGGTATACTTTTGAACAAGGTTCCGAATTTTTTGGGTTTGTCATTAGCACATCGGTTGGACATCCCCAAATTTAGAAGTGGCATAAACTACCCTTACGACCTCTTCATAACTCAAAAGATGTTTCAGAAACACTCTTGGAGGGAACGTTGTTTAAAATATAAATAGCAGCCTCTACTGCATATCCCCAAAACGAGTCAAGAAGTTGAGCATAGCTCATCATAGATTGAATCATGTCCAATAGGGTTCTATTTCTCCTTTTTGATACACCATTTTGTTGAGGTGTACCTGGGGCTGAGAGTTGGGACGTAATTCAATGTTCTATCATATAGTTTTGGAATCTTAAGTCCATATACTCTCCACCACGATTAGATTATAGTATTTTTATCTTTTTACCTAACAAGTTTTCAACTTCAGTCTTATACTCCTTGAACTTTTTAAATGATTCAGACTTATGTTGCATTAGGTACATATACTCACATCTAGAATAATCATCTATGAAAGAGATGAAATATTCATACCCTCCTCGTGCTCTTACATTCATTGGACCGTAGAGATATGAATGTATAAGCTCCATGGTCTCTTTGGCTTTATAACCTTTCCGAGTAAAAGGTTGTTTTGTTATTTAGCCTTCAAGGCATGACTCACATACAGGCAAAGAGTTTTCTTCTAAACCATTTAAAAGTACACTTTTCATCATCTCTCAATCCTATTGAGATTAATGTGACCTAACCTTCAAAGATGGGCCTTTTCTTTAGGAGAAACTCTCGATCTTTTAACAGTTATTGCCATTTTGAACACTTCAGTATTTAGCACGAATTTTGTAACTAATGGTCTTAGTACATAAAAGTTATTTTCCATTGAACCAAAACTTAATTCCATTCCATTCTTTAAAATAAACACTTTATTTTTAAAGAAGGATAGGGAATATTTTTGTTCAATCAGATAAGAAATAGAAATTAAGTTCTTCTTGATATGAAGAACTACACATACATCATCCAATAACATATATCATTTCTTGTCCAAAAATAACTTAAGCTTGCCTACAGCTACAATGGAAGTATCCATCAGTACCAACTCGAAGAGTCATGTCTTCAGCTACTAATCGTCTCCAGGAATTAAATCCCTGATAGGAAGAACATACGTGATTAGTAGCTCCTGAATCAACTATCCAGACAGAATCATCATTCTCTACTAAGCTCGTCTCCAAGACAAATAAATCAGATTTATTTTCTTCGAGTTCTTCCTTTTCTGAAGAGTAGTGGGATCAGCTCCATAAGACATATCATACACTCTAAGTTTCATCTCAGAGGACAATCCTCGTTGATTAACTTCGCTAAATTTAGCAACATTTACTTTTTCTATTTGTCCCTTAATATTCAATATCTATTGGAGTTTATCTAGGGAGCTGTTAATACAAGTTTAATTGTTATTAACTCCATTTAGCTTGAATTGTGCGAACTTTTGCTCAAACAATTCTTGTATTGATTACATGATCTGATATGTAGTGACCATACTTTCAAATCTTTTGGCTAAGGCATCAAGTATGCTTGCCAAAATGTAGACTCGAGCTTTATTAATAGCCTTCGTCCACATTTCATATGCACTTCGAACATTTCGTGTTGCATTAGGGGTAGGAACTTGAGGACTAGCCTTAGTCAAGATGATGTTGAGGTGGTTAACCACGAAAAAAGTTTTAATTGAATCTTTCCAAGTCGTATAATTAAAACCGGTCAAATTACTACAGAAAAATAATGAAAAAAATACAATTTGACTTTTTTTGTTGAAAAGAAACAAATTGATCTACATTAGATTTTATTATAATTCTAAAACATCTAATCAATTTTAGCAGAAACTAATTTAACCCCATTTAACATCTAATTTTTGCGATGACGCTTCAGTGATTTAGGACAAAAGTCATCGAAGGGCAGTCAGTTATCCCTTCACTAAACTGAGATATTCTCAACCAATTACTACATCAGAATAACTAGTTTTGAATAAATGTTATATTAATTTAATTAATGATTTTAGGAGTCCAATCCCGATCCATAATTGCTATTTAAATTATGTAGTTGTGTTCCTAGCTCCCCATCAGAAGAATCCTCACCATTTTGGGGATTCTTCTGATGGGGAGCTAGGAACACAACTACATAAGATAGAATTCACTCATTCCCTAATGTCGGGGTAAGTAGATAAATTCTTTTCAGCAAGGATTGGAATGTCTGTAACTCGTTGAGGAGAGTTGTGAGGGAATAATCAACTTTGTTCAGCAGAGCATTGCTGATAAAGTGTAGGAAGATTTCTAGCAACGTTTGCAGAATTATGATAAACCTGGCTGCCCTTATCGATGCGGGCCTCATTCATCTCTGCCACATTGAAGTGGACCATCATGTTCAAAACGTGTTCTCGAATAGATGTACCCTCTTCCATTTTGGAGTTGAAGATGCATTTTAGAGCTTTGTGCTTGAGCTGTTTAGACGGTTGTTCGAACATTCCCCACAGGGACTCCATGATCTCACGCGTAGAGACCATAGGCTCATGCTTTTTAGCCAAAACGTCGTTTAGACTAGCCAAGATATAAGCTCAGGCCTTCTCGTTCGCCCGTGTCCATTTCTCATATGCCTCCTGAACATTTCGAGCGACAATTTGAGTTGGAATAGGAGGACACTCTTCCGTAAGGACGAATCGCAAGTCATCGATTATAAGTATGGTATTAATCGTGTTTTTTCAACTAGTGTAGTTTTCGCTAGTCAATTTGTCGGCACTTAATAGAGCTAACGTGACTGTTGCCATTTTTAAAGTTGCTTAAAAACATGAACAAACTTAATAAGTCTATGCGTTACCACTTTTAACACCAATTTTAGTTTTAGCAAAATAGTTCTAATGTACCCTAAGTGAAATGACATCTATTTTGCAATGATGCCCCAGCAAGGCAAGAGAAAAGTTACCGGTGGGGTGATCAGGAGCCCCTTCACTGAGATGAGACATTGTCAACCATTAGACAGAAACAACTCTTGTAACTGAATCTAACAATCACCATTTTTCGGTCAAAAATATGTTAACCTTTAACAATTCTACGTAAGTGTAACCCCACATTTTAGGCATTAGAATCCTGGTTTAAGGCACCCACTGTAGGGAAAAAGAAAAATTAGGACAAGAGACTAAAGCGACCTTATCCTATACAAGAGATTAGATAATGAGTCATGCAAAATTGCCATCCTTTAGGGGGAAACTCCCAATGTGCCTCAAGGCGATATACAAAATGTTATCCAACCTAATGGGAGAGACCGTGGGATATGTTGCCACATGTCCCGCTCCCACTTACTATGAACATTCTCTCAATTCACCTTGGTATTGACCTACCCAAAAAGCATCCTTTAGGGGTGCCTCGAGGCCGAGGATAGATCTCACGGTGTGAACATTAGGGAGAAACGTGAAGAGGTTTAAGTGAAGTATCATACCTCAAGTACCTCCCACTGAATGTTCTACCTAGGGATTCATTAACTTAGACAATCCAGCTACTGATTTTATCTAAGTGTGAGTTTAATTTGCTAAAAAACAACTCTTGCTTTTGATAATTAAACAAGTTCGAATCAAGTCCCATTAAACACTTTAACAGACTATTATCAAATTTGCATGCATGCAATAAATCTATCTAATTCACCTTTCCAGGTAAGTTCCCAGGTAGGGTGTTTCGTTTCTGTCAGCTTAAGTACGCCAGCCTAGACAAAACCTGCCTTAGACAAAAGGTCCCTTATAGATATATTTGGTACATATTTAATCTTTTTTTAGTCAATTTAATCCTATTGAACTGATTAAAAGATTAAACTTAGGTTTCTGATCTCATTAGAACCATGATCTTAGATCTATCTCCATCAAATTTTAAAACTCTTTTAAGACATGATTCAAGCCTAAGTTTCCTTGCATGTCTTTCTTATTGATTTTAGTTCTAATTTCCATTATAACTCTTATAGAAGGAAACAACCAAAATCATCCATATTGCTAAGCTAGATAGGTATTTATAACTCTTATAAATTAACCTATGTGTCATGCTTCATGCAATGTCCATTCACTACTATATATAACTCTTATATAAATTGTAATGAACTTCTATACACCCTTTATACTATAACATTTATAATATAAAGATGATGCATGAATATGCTTAATGCATGCATAAATATAACTCTTATATTATATGATGCATAAGCATGCTCTTAAAGTAATTTAATCATGCAAGCTACTATATTATAACTCT
The DNA here is from genome assembly GCF_009727055.1 of Benincasa hispida. NCBI lineage: Eukaryota > Viridiplantae > Streptophyta > Magnoliopsida > Cucurbitales > Cucurbitaceae > Benincasa > Benincasa hispida. The sequence goes on along the minus strand of NC_052355.1, from coordinate 24,758,307 downwards.
TATATTATAATGATGATGCATGACAAATGCATAACCTATGGTGGAATTTAAAACTATATGACATACTATATGACATACAATTTAAATATACATCTCATGTACATTCATAAAAAATAATGGATCGAGATGATTAGCCTAAAAAATCAAAAATTAAACCTAACTATTACATAAACCATCGAGGAAACCGGTTCAAATAGGTGAGTCGGGTCTTGAACTGCTCGGGCGAAGTCTCGCTCCTGATCGTGTAGCTTTTCCTTATGATTGTCTAGTAAAGTTGGTCGAGTAACCATGATCGTGTAGCAACGATCAAGTACGTTTGACTATGCGATGACGCATGAAGGCCACTCGATCGTGCAGCGAGCCAAGTATAACACCTACTTAAACGATCGAGTAGACGACAACTATGCGATGAAGCATGATTGTATAGATGATCGAGGGGCAAGCGCCAAGTAACACTTACTGAGTGATCGAGTAGCCAGTGACAATGCGATGAAGCATGTTGGCCCACTCGATTGTTTAGTGCGCGCGCCTACCATGCAACGAGTATCCCATAATCGTTTACATGATCGAGTAGCCAACGCAAACCGATCGAGTAAACACTTTACTCATTCGTTTAGCATCAGCCATATAATCGTTTAGTAAATGCCACACTATCGAGTTAGAACTTTTCTACTCGATCGTTTAGTCAAATATAAATGATCATTTAGCCTGGGCTACACGATCTGACCAACTCTTAGTCTTCTTCTTCCTCAAAGTAAACTGCATCTTCATGCCTTGAAGCTTCATCACGAGCGACTCTTACAGGCTCAAACTCTTTAAATTACAAACTCGATAGCAAGTTAATATGCCCAAAAACATAGAGGCCCTTACAATTAACTTTGAAATGTAAAAGAAAGCAACAACCAGAGGTAATCATCCTAGAAACTCCATTAATCTCACATCCACAAATAAATTTAACACTTAAACATAATGTAGACATGCTTAAAACCCACGAAGAATGTAAATGCAATTCAATACATCAATGGATCTGGAATATCAGAACAACTTGACTCTGATACCAATTGAAGGAACTCTTATTCAAGAGAACCATTGAATGGAAGCAACATCTTTCCAAGCCCAGTGTGAAAGAATAAACACATTCACAAACATACAAGAACAATTATGCATTTTAGAGAAAATTACACCATGCTTACTTAACTTAAATATAAAGGGAATCGAGTAACATACCTTTGAAGAACTATTCTTCACATATTTCCTCGATATACACTGGTCAGGCATCTCAGCAAAGTCTAAACGATTACGAATGCAATGAACAACCAATGTAATCACAAACTGTCAGATCCTCGAAACCAATCGAGTATGACTCGATCCTCGACCCTCGAAAAGCAACATTGGACACTACCACTCGGTAACCTTGGTATTCTCGGTGTGAGAATCCAGGAGGTATGGGCTTTATATGAATTTGGTAGAGGGAAAGAGGAAGTATACAATCGAGTAAGTGGGAAAAAGGTTTGATCTATCGTATAGATAGTGGGTACTCGATCGGTTAGTAATGAAGAGTAATCGTTTAGTAAACTTCGCTTGCTGTTTAGTCTCTCGAAAGGGCTATCGTGTAGCTTTCTTTTACTTGATCGATTGTATGCAATAATGATGCGATTAATCAAACTCACTCAGGATTAAGGTCATGTTACCTATGGTCATTATAGTGAAATGAAAGTCTCTGTCATGAACAATGTTATACAATAAGACTAAACATTTTGTGGTCCGATCTTATACAAACTCCTTTATATAGGATACCCCTATTCGTATGTCTGCACATGAATGATCAGGATCAGACCATTTGTAGCACTTTACAACACTTGTAACATTTACAAAGCGGGCCGTATCCGTAGTGTCACCAGGATAAGGTTTCCCTCATTTATCCATATACTACAGACCATTTAGGTTATCATGTAAGGCATGATTCACTTGTATGTCTCCACATACATGCTTAAGTTACAACGATAACCAAGGATCTTAGTTTATTGGTTTGTGGTTAATACAACTAAAATATCTCATATTTTATAGACAATAGTGAAGAAAATATCTCATATTATTACATCACAAATGTTTGTTCATACACGTGTTTATAAACTACAGGACCCTACGAGATTTAGGGCATCAACCCCAACAGTTAGTTACAAAAGCTGTGCTAAATGCTGAAATGTTCAAAACGACAAACATTATAAAAAGACCGAGGATTTCTCCTAAAGAAAAGGCCCATCCTTAGCATCTAAGTTTAGGTCACATCAATCTCAATAGGATTGAAAGATTGGTAAAAAGCGGATTTCTAAATGGTTTAAAAGAAAACTTTTTACCTATATGTGAGTCATGCATTGAAGGCAAAATGAAAAAACGACCTTTCACTGGAAAAGATTATAGAGCCAGAGAAACCTTGAAGCTTAACATTCAGACCTCTATGGTCCGATGAATGTTAGCGCATGAGGAGGGTATGAATATTTCATCTCTTTCATAGATGATTATTCTAGATTTGGGTTTCTATACCTAATTCAACATTAGTCTGAAGCTCTTGAAAAGTTCAAGGAGTACAGGATTGAAGTTGAAAACTTGTTAGGTAAAAAGATAAAAACACTACGATTTGATCGTGTTGGAGAGTATATGAGCTTAAGATTCCAAAACTATATGATAGAACATGAAATTACATCCCAACTCTCAGTCCTTAGTACACCTCAACAAAATGGTGTATTGGAAAGGAGAAACAGAACCCTGTTAGATATGGTTCGGTCAATGATGAGTTATGCTCAACTTTCTGACTCGTTTTGGGGATATGCAGTAGAGATTGTAGTTTATATTTCTAATAAGGTTCCCTCCAAAAGTGTTTTTGAAATACCTTTTGAGTTATGGAAAGGTCGTAAAGATAGTTTACACCACTTAAGAATTTGGGGACATCCAGCCCATGTGTTAATGGCAAGCCCCAAGAAATTAGAACCTCGGTCAAAAGTATGCCTATTTGTAGGTTACCCCAAGGAAACGAAGGTGGGTACTTCTTTGATCCATGTGAGAATAAAGTGTTTGTGTCGACAAACACTACCTTCTTGAAAGAAGATCATATGAGGGATCATAAACCATGAAGTAAAATTGTTCTAAGTGAAATTTCTAATCAATCTACTGAGACTTCAACAAGGGTTGTTGAAGAGGCTGATACACCAACAAGAGTTGTTAATGTCAGTTCACCTAGTCATCCATCTCAAGAGTTGAGATTGCCTCAGTGTAGTGGGAGGGTTATGAACCCACCTATACGTTACATGGGTCTAACGGAAGCCCAAGACATCATAGCTGATGATGGGGTTCAGGATCCATTGTCTTATAAATAAGCAATGAAAGGTGTTGACAAGGATGAATGGATTAAAGCCATGAATCAAGAAATGGAATCCATGTACTTTAATTCTATCTGGGAGCTTGTAGATCAACCTGATGGGGTAAAACCTATAGGTTATAAATGGATCTACAAGAGAAAAAGAGGTGTAGATAGAAAGGTATAGACCTTTAAAGATAGACTTGTGGAAAAGGGTTATACCCAAGTTGAGGGAGTGGACTATGAAGAAACTATCTCACCTATTGTCATGTTAAAGTCTATCAGAATTCTCTTGTCCATAGCCATATATTATGACTATGAAATATGGAAAATGGTCGTCAAGACTATTTATTTGAATTATAATCTTGAAGAGACCATTTACATGAATAAACCAGAATGATTCATTGAAGAAGATCAAGAGCAAAATTTTTGCAAGCATAATCGGTCCATTTATGGACTGAAACAAGCATATCGATCGTGAAATATAAGATTTGATACTGCGATCAAATCTTATGACTTTGATTAGAATGTTGATGAACCTTGTGTTTACAAGAAAATCATCAATAGCTCAATACTTTCTTCGTGTTGTATGTGGATGATATCCTACTCACTGGGAATGAGGTAATTTTCTGATTGATGTAAAAAAATGGTTGGCCGCGCAATTCCAAATGAGAGATTTGGGAGAGGCATGATTTTTTTAGGGATCCAGATTACCAGGGATCGTAACAACAAAATATTGGCCTTGTTTCAGGCATCATATATTGACAAGATGCTTGTATGATATTCGATGCATAAATTCCAAAAAGGATTTATTACCTTTCAAGCATGGAATTGTATTGTCTAAGGAACATTGTAAACTCCGTACTCTATTTTTCCTACATAAGTGATAATGGGCATGTTAAAGTAAAGTTGTGAAAGGAAGTAGAGAAGGTAGGAAGATAGAGGAAGAAAAATCTAAGTAATGGAAAAACCTAGTCTTGAGTGAGTTTTAGATAGTTTAACAAGTGGAAAATTGGCTAAGTATGGAAGCCAAGATTGGTGTTGGGAAGCATTGACGCATGATGTTGTGTGTAACAACCAAGGCTTGTAAAGGTTGTGTGAGGCTAAATGTTGAAGCCAAGAACAAACTATGCATTGGAGCTGATGAACGCATGAGTGGAAGAATCTTTCATGATGCATTGACCAGGCATGTGACAACCAAGGGCTTGCGAGGTTAGTGAGCATGTGGGCAATGGTAGGCTAGGCGTTGGTGCAAGGCTAGGCACTGAGCATAGCGCACACATACAAGGGATGCACTGAGGCTTGCGTTATCATGTAGTGAAGAAGAGCCATCGCACAACGAGTAGACCAAGGCAATCGAGGAAGCGCTCAGTTGCGTGTAAGCAAAACGCTGGGCATTGAGGCGTTGTGCGAGGGTGATCGCATAGGGCATGCGGGGTTGCCTGATAGGCACTAGCGATAAGCGTTGAGCACTAGATGATGAAGTATGCGATGCGATGCTCTATGGTTGAGCGTTGAGGAAGGCTTAACAGTTGGTTGATTATATGTTAAATTAAACTATGGGTGGGATAGGACATGAGTTGGACTAAGGAAGGTGCGATAGCCTCAAGGTGAGCTACGCGTTGGCCAATTTGGGCGATGCATTTTGTGAAGGAGGCATGCAACCATGTGGTTGCAAGCGTTGGCTTGAGAGTTGACCCTTGCGTTATTGAGAAAGAGGAAAGGATCAGCCTAGTGATTGATCAGCTAAGCCAACTATCATGCTCAGGTTTTTTGTTGTCTCTTTAAGGATGAGGTGGCAGTTTAATACAGAAGGGTTATCATGCAACTGCTAGTATAAAAGGGAAGCTTAACTTCAAAAAGAGGTTTTGAGCAATTTACTCGTGCAAATGGAGTAATTCCAGAACCATTCAAACCCTGAGTGTGTCTAGTTGCTAAGGTTGAATTTTTGAAAGGATTTCAGAGGAATCAGGCTAGAGAGTGAAGAATTTGGCTGAAGGTCAAGTCTCGGGTGAGTTTGAGCCAGTCTTGATGATATGAGGAATCTTGAACAAGTAGGCAGCTGCTTGGGTGGAACAAGCAAGCAAGTTAAAGTGCCAGAGGGTGACGCTGAATGCATGCGTTGAAGGCTAAGTTGCGTGCAAGTGATGTGTTGGCCTGGGCACAAGGACACGCTGAGATGCGTTGGAGCATGTAACGCATGCTGAAGCCATAAGCACAAGTGTTGTTTGGGCATTAAACCATGCAGACAGGTGCACAAGGTATTGGGCGCAAGGTTTCACTAGAGCATGAGGCAAGCGACTAGGTGAATGCATCGAGTATGTGTTGATGTGCTACAAGTTGGGCGCATGACCTAAACGATTGGTAGAAAGGTTGTTATGCAATGGGCCATGTGATGGGTTGTAGAAGTGGGTTGGAAACTTGAACATATAGGAGGCTTGAACACCTAAAACAAGGCATGGATGAAAGCAATGGACGCATGGTGAAGTTGTTGCTGCCTAGTCAAGTTAAAGCTTGAGAATTTGGCTAAGTACTCAATGCCTATTGGTGTTGGGGATTGGAGGGTTGACATCAAAGACTATGAGTGCCTCTAAATGTTTTTTAAAAGCTTTATGAATGATTGTTCAATTTTGGAGATTCCTACATTTTACTAAAAAATGTTTATTATGTACCTAAGATGAAAAGGAGCTTCATCTCTATACCTTGTTTACTGGAACATATGTATAAAATAACTTTTAACATAAATGAAGTGTTCATTAATTCAAGAGGTGTTCAAATATATTATGCTAAACTTGAAAATAACTTGTATATATTAAACTAACTGGGGCAAAAGCTATTTTGAATATAGAGATGTTTAAACAGCCGAAATTCAAAATAAGAAACGAAAGATGTCTCCTAATGCCTATCTTTAGCTCTTAAGACTTAGTCACATAAATCTCAACAGGATTGGGAGATTAGTAAAGAATGGACATCTAAATCAATTAGAAGAAAAATCTTACCTCCACGTGAATCATGTCTTGAGGAAAAAATGACTAAAATATCTTTTTCAAGAAAAGATCTTAGAGCCAAAGAACCCCAAGAACTTATACATTCAGATATTTGTGGTTCGATAAATGTTCAAGCTCAAGGAGGATCTGAGTATTTCATCAGTTTTATTGAAGATTGTTCCATAAATGGCATTGTTTACCTAATATGTCATAAGTCTGAATGTAACACCCCGCATATTTTTTTTAGTAATAATGTAATTTCAGTAACTTTATTATTTGGAATTTCAGTAATTTTTATTAGTTGGAGAGCATTTTTGGAATTTTGGACTTCAAGTATAAGTGCGAGAATTTAAGTGAAAATTATTCAATTTGAAAATTAATGGCAGAAATTAATTTTCTTTTGAAAAGGAAAGGAATTAAATAGTATAAAGTGGAATAAGAAAATGAATTAAATATAATTATACTATTTCCTTTTTAGTTGTTATTATTATTATTATTATTATTTTTTAAAAAACCAAACAGTTCTCCTTTTTCCTCTCGCAAAAAGGAACCCCCACACCCTCATCTTGAACAAGTTTCCGCCGCCTCCCTCACTGCCCAAACTCCTATCGTGTGTCGCGCTGCCAATTCTCCCTTTGGTCACCACAAACCGCATCGTGCAACTCCCTCATACCCTCCTCATCGATCTCGCCTAGCCAGAGAGCCGTTCATCGGAGTCGCACCGATCTCGCCCAGCCGGAGGAGCCGTCCGTCTGAGTCACCGCCGCCTGCTTCGAGCCCGAACCAGAGGAGCCGTCGTTTGCAGTCGCATGCCACTCCTCCATCCAGCCCTACAAACCCACACCTCGGTAGTTCGCCGTCATAGATCTGTCCAACGGGCTGCTCGAGTTCCTGTCACGGGGCCGCCATTAAACTTCAGTTTCTACCGCCGACTCTTGGTTTTGAACAGATCTTGGACTGTCTCTTATACACATCTAGATGTGTATAAGAGACAGCGCAGGGCCTGTCTCTTGAGGCTAAACATCTGAGGGATTTCCGGAAGTATGACTCTCGCCCCTTTGATGGATCGTTGGATCTGTCTCTTATACACATCTAGATGTGTATAAGAGACAGGAGTCGCACCGATCTCGCCCAGCCGGAGGAGCCGTCCGTCTGAGTCACCGCCGCCTGCTTCGAGCCCGAACCAGAGGAGCCGTCGTTTGCAGTCGCATGCCACTCCTCCATCCAGCCCTACAACTGTCTCTTATACACATCTAGATGTGTATAAGAGGTTACGACAGACCCGACCACAGGACAGAGACATGTAGGGCCTGTCTCTTAAGGCTAAACATCTGAGGGATTTCCGGAAGTATGACTCTCGCCCCTTTGATGGATCGTTGGGGACCCCATCGATTCAGAGATGTGGCTGTCATCTATTGAGACAATATTCCATTTTATAAGGTGCCCGAAAGAGCACAAGCTTCATTACGCAATCTTCATGTTGACTGGCAACACAGAAGTCTGGTGGCGTTCCGCTGAAAAGATGATTGATACTGGTGGTGAACTTGCAACCTGGGAGCAGTTCAAGGAGCGCTTTTATGAAAAGTACTTTCTGGCCAACACCCGATACAATAAATAGGTAGAATTCTTGAACTTGAGGTAAGGGGTTATGTCGGTGGAGGAATACGAGCAAGAATTTGATAAGCTATCTTGCTTTGCTCTTAAACTAGTAGCCACCGAGGCAGCGAGGATCGAGAGATTTATCCAGGGCCTGAGGAATGGACTGCGAGGGATGGTGCATGCCTTGGCTCTTAAAACATATGCTGCAGTACTACGGGTCACCGTGAGGATTGATGCTGACTCCTAGGTGGGAGAGGAATACAGGAGGTCGCTCGGGATTGGGACCTCCGCAGGTCAGAAAAGGAAGGTTGAGCATAGGGCTCCAGAACATGAGTAGAGGAGCCAGAATACAGTGAATGCTTCACATCAGTGGGGACAATAGGGTTCCCAGGCTTTGATTGGCAGGGAGGATAGGTCGATATGTACAACTTGTGGTATGCAACGCTAGGGACGTTGTCTAGTCGGCTCTAGGATCTTTTTTCGATGTGGCTAGAAGGAGCATATGTCAGATAGATGCTCAAAGAGAAATGCGCCTTATCATAGGGGCCAGCCTGTAAGTTCGTTCCAGGGAAGCCCGAGCCACCAGCAACAGCAGGGTAGGGTGTTTCTACCACTCGGTGTGAGGCCGAGAAGTCAGGCACTGTGGTAACAGGTACACTTCCCATTTTGGGACAACATTCATTAGTTTTATTTGACTATCGCTCTTCGCACTCATTTATATCTGCTGTATTTGTGAGGCATGCTATGTTAGAGTTAGAACCTTTGCCATTTGCATTGTCCATTTCCACTCCATCGGGAGAGATCATGTTAGCTACAGAAAAGATAAAAGCATGTCAGGTAGAGGTAGCCAATCGCGCATTAGATGTAACCTTGGTAATTTTAGATACGCGCGATTTTGATGTTATATTGGGCATGGAATGGTTAGTTGTTAATCATGCAAGCGTAGATTGCTCCCGTAAGGAGGTCATCTTTAACCCTTCTACAGAAGTCAGTTTTAAGTTTAAACGAGTTGGGACTGTAGTCCTAACCAAAGTGATTTTCACATTGAAGGCCAGTAGACTATTCGACCAAGGAGCCTGGGGCTTTATGACCAGTGTGGTAGACACTAGAGAGAATGAAGTCACCTTGACTTCGGAACTAGTAGTGAGGGATTTTCCAGACGTTTTTCTAGAAGATCTTCCCGGACTGCCCCTGCAGCGGGAAATAGATTTTGTCATTGAATTGAAGCCAGGCACAACCCCTATTTCGAAGGCTCCATACAGGATTGCCCCGGCAGAGTTGTATGAACTGAAGGTCCAATTGCAGGAGTTATTGGACAAGGGTTTCATACACCCTAGCGTGTCACCATGGGGTTCACCTGTTTTGTTTGTGAAAAAAAAGGATGGATCGTTACGTCTGTGCATTGATTATAGAGAGCTGAACAAGGTGACCGTCAAGAACAAGTATCCCCTTCCCAGGATCGATGATTTTTTGACCAGTTGTCGGGAGCTACGATATTCTCTCAGATTAATCTCTGGTCAGGATACCACCAGCTGAGAATAAAGGACAGTGACATACCCAAGACAGCTTTTTGTTCGAGTTATAGACATTATGAGTTCATAGTGATGTCGTTCGGTCTAACGAATGCACCAGCAGTGTTCATGGATTTGATGAATAGGGTTTTCAAGGAATTCCTCGACACCTTCTTGATTGTTTTTATTGATGACATATTGAATTATTCCAAGATAGAGGTCGAGTATGAGAAGCATTTGTAGAAAGTTTTGGAGACGTTGAGGGCCAATAAGCTATATGCTAAGTTTTCTAAATGTGAATTTTGGTTGAAGCAGGTGTCCTTCCTAGGGCATGTAGTAACGAAGGAAGGTGTCTCTATGGATCCTGCTAAGGTTGAGGCAGTTACGAGTTGGGCTCGTCCAACCACAGTCAGTGAGGTGCGCAGTTTTCTAGGGTTAGCAGGCTACTATAGACGATTTGTAAAGGACTTCTCTCGCATAGCCGCCCCATTAACTCAGTTGACCTGAAAGAGAGCCACATTTGTTTGGAATGAGACTTGTGAAAACAGTTTCCAAGACCTCAAGCAAACGCTGGTTTCAGCCCCAGTTCTTACAGTACTGGATGGATCAGGTGGTTTTGAGATTTACAGTGATGCGTCCAAGAAGGGGTTGGGATGCGTATTGATGCAATAGAGCAGAGTAGTTGCTTACGCTTCACGTCAGCTGAAGAAGCATGAACAAAATGATCCCACGCACGACTTAGAGTTAGCAGCAGTGGTTTTTGCTCTCAATATCTGGAGACATTACTTATATGGAGAGAAGATACAACAGCCCTCATTACCAGACAGACTCACTTGTGCAGGGAACTGGAGACAATAGAGATTGTAGTGGCTATGGGAAAGGTCACGGCACAGTTAGAACGGTTATCGGTGCGACCGAGTCTAAGGCAGAAGATTATTGACGCACAGCGAGATGACCTTTATCTGGAAGAGAGAATTCGTAGGGTGGAGTTAGGCCAGGATGGCGAATTCTCAGTTTCAGCGAAATGAGGCCTCCTTTATCAAGGGCGTCTGTGTGTGCCGAAAGTTAACGATATTAAAGATGAGTTATTGTCAGAGGCTCATAGTTCCTTATTTTCGATTCACCCCGACAGTGCCAAGATGTATCAGGACCTAAAACGTTACTACCGGGGGAATGATATGAAAATAGTGGTTGCAAAGTTCATCAGTAAGTGCTTGGTGTGCCAGTAGGTGAAAGCCCCGTGGCAGAAGCCGAAAGGCTTGTTACAGCCATTGAGTGTACCAGAATGGAAGTGGGAGCATGTGTCTATAGACGTCATCGTGGGGTTGCCTCGAACTGTCAAAGGTTTCACTATGATATAGGTCGTGGTAGACAGACTTAAGAAGTTAGCACATTTCATACCTGGGAAGCCCACCTTTTCAGTGAATAAGTAGGCACAGATATATATGAATGAGGTGGTAAGATTGCATGGAGTGCTCATGTCCATCGTGTCGGACAGAGACCTTCGTTTCACGTCTAACTTTTAGAAAAGTCTCCAGGCAGCTTTGGGGACCCGGTTAGACTTCATTACAGCTTTCCACGCTCAGACTGATGGGCAGACAGAGAAATTGAATCAGATACTGGAAGACATGTTGCGTGCTTGTGCCATAGAGTTTTTAGGAAGCTAGAATGCTCACTTACGCTTAATGGAGTTTGCTTATAATAATAGCTACCAGTCCACTATTGGGATGTCACCCTTTGAGGCCCTATATGGGAAGAGTTGCAGGTCCCCTGTGTGTTGGGATGAGGTAGGAGAGAGGAAATTTTTAGGACCTGAATTGGTGCAGACCACAAATGAGGCAATATAGAAGATTAGGGCTCGTATGCAAACAGCTCAAAGCAGATAGAAGAGCTATACCAATGTAAGATGTAAGGACCTGGAATTTGAGACTGGTGTTAAAGTGTTCTTAAAAGTGGCACCCATGAAAGGTATTCTGAGGTATGGCAGGAAGGGAAAGTTGAGCCCGAGATTCATTGGACCTTTCGAGGTCCTGAAACAAGTTGGCCCTGTAGCTTACCGTTTGGCTTTGCCCCAAACACTGTCTTTAGTTCATAATGTCTTCCATGTTTCGATGCTAAGGAAGTATGTGACAGACCCATCCCATGTAGTCGACTACGAGCCCTTACAGTTGAATGACAACTTGAGCTACGAGGAGAAGCCTATAGAGATCCTCACCAGAGAGGTAAAAGCATTGCGCCGCTGGGAAATTACTTTTGTGAAAGTCTTGTGGCAGAATCACCAGTTCAGGGAAGCTACCTGGGAGCGAAAGGATGAGATGAAGGCCCAGTACCCAGAGCTTTTTCAAGAATAAACTTTCGAGGACGAAAGTTCTTTGAGGAGTGAAGAATCTAACACCCTGCACATTTTTTTTTTTTAGTAATAATGTAATTTCAGTAATTTTATTATTTGGAATGTTAGTAATTGTTATTAGTTGGAGGGCATTTTTGGAATTTTGGACTTCAAGTATAAGTGTGAGAATTTAAGTGTTGGCGTGAAAATTATTCAATTTGAAAATTAATGGCAGGAATTAATTTTCTTTTGGAAAGGAAAGGAATTAAATAGTATAAAGTGGAATAAGGAAATGATTTAAATATAATTATACTATTTCCTTTTTAGTTATAATAATAATAATAATAATTATATTTTTAAAAAACCAAACAGTTCTCCTTCTTCCTCTCGCAAAAAGGAACCCCCCTACCATTGTCTTGAACCAGTTTTTGCCACCTCCCTCAGTGCCCAAACTCTGATCGTGCGTCGCACTGCCAATTCTCCCTTCGGCCACCACAAACTGCATCGTGCGACTCCCCCATACTGGCCTCACCGATCTCGCCTAGCCATAGAGCCGTCCGTTGAAGTCGATCTCGCCCAGTCGGAAGAGCCGTCCATCTGATTCGTCACCACCTGCTTCGAGCCCGAACCGGAGGAGCCGCCGTTCGCAATCGCATGCCATTCCTCCGTCCAGCCCTACACACCCCCGTGTCGCTGGTTCGCCTCCATAGATCTGTCCAACAGGCTGCTCGAGTTCCTGTCACAGGGCCGCCATTTAACTCTAGTTTCCGCCGCTGACTCTTGGTTTTGAACAGATGTTGGATTTAGGTAAGGTCAATGTTATGAGCTGGATTTCTTGTAGGATTTTGACACCCATTTATTAATGGATTAAATAATCATTTAATTCATGTTTGGAAGGTTCTAAGTCGTCATTCGTTGGAATTAGAATCTGTTAGGAGGAGATTTTGGAGTCGAGATTTTTGGAAGTGGTTGTGGATCAAGTTCTTAGGGTAAGCTTTTGGGTATTTTGAATTTGAATCTTAGGTTTCATAATTATTGTTGGATTGAAATTTAATGGTTGTATTCGTATGTTAGGGCCGTTACTTCAAACCGCTGTCATCGTTTGGTTGTCTGATTTTATCTGTGGATTTCCGATTAAGGTAAGTAATCTTACTACTGGAACTACCTACGGGCCAGACATTAGATGTATGCTAGCATGATGAATGTATGTTATGGCAGAATGTTAGCATGATAAATTGATAGTATGATCTGAATCAAAGTATGTTCTGATACGAGATCTGAATTATTTAAATATGCACATAGACACTTGAATACTAGTATGAGATGGTATGTGCTTCCATATGATCGTATTTGATCTGATGATGTTGAGGTATACATGTATATGTGGTAGAGCCATGTTGTTGAGGTTTATATGTATGTCATAGATTTGTACAGTGATGATTTTGATGTTGAGACAGTTCGAATGTTCTTACTGATTAGTTAGATGCCCATTAGATTTTGTGTTTCCTTCGGGATTCACCAGTTTATGTTTCTTTCGGGATTCACCAGTTTGTGTCTCCTTCGGGATTCTCCAGTTTGTGTCTCCTTTGGGATTCACCAAAGGTAGTGGGCATACTTAACTACAGTAAGATAGAACTCAATCTCCTTCTCGTTTCATGTGTATATGTGCCAGAGGTGGGTATCAGAGGACATAGATGCCCTGCCTGATCCCAGTAGTGGGGTTACTTACTAAGTATTTTATAGTCATTCTTTCTCCTGTTGTTGTTTTAGGTAAGAGATGCACTGGTGATGGACAAGCGAAATTCGTGATCGAGCCACTGGGACTAGTTTTTACGCTTCCGCATCATGAGATTTAGAGTTCTTTTCAAGTTTTCTCTTAATGTTTAGTTTGTCGTTTGAAACTTATTATTTAGAATTTTTTTTTCATATCTATTTATTAACCTTTATGATTTATGGGTACCCTATCATTATTTTTAATATTTGTATTTAATAAAGGACTTTTGAACTTATCTTATCTATTTACTATTTATTTCATCATAAAGGAGTGTCGTTTTAAGTTCCATACATGCATGTATTTTAGTAACGACCTAACTTAAGTCCTAGGGGGTCGGGTCGTTACAGTTGGTATCAGAGCCCATGTTTTGGGTTCTTTAGATGACTTACTACGTAAGTCTAAATAGTCCCTGTGGCTCAGTAACGGATCCCTCGTCATCGCCAGGTACGTTCTACTAATGAAGTTTCAATGCATATTTGAGAACAGTGATGTAGTGTTTTAAATGCATGATGTCTGAGAAAGACCCAGAAATTGTTACTTAGAGTACGAATTTATGACAGGACATGGCACCTAAACCTAGAACAAGAAAGATAGTTAGAGAAGAAATGCAAACAGAGAGAGCTGAGAGTAGCCAGATTGCTCCAATCCCGCCTGTGACCCAAGTTGATGAAAAGGCAATGGAAGCCAGAAATAGTGAAGTTGTTGCATCTGCTCTAATGGGAAAGCTAGAAAAACTGATCCATAGCACGATGGCAAGACCCAGGCTCAGGAGGAACCGGTGCCACCCGAGTCGTTACGACAGACCCGACCACAGGACAGAGACATGTAGGGCCTGTCTCTTGAGGCTAAACATCTGAGGGGTTTCCAGAAGTATGACCCTCTCCCCTTTGATGGATCGTTGGGGGACCCTATCAACGCAGAGATGTGGCTGTCATCTATTGAGACAATATTCCATTTTATAAAGTGCCCGAAAGAGCACAAGCTTCAATGCGCAGTCTTTATGTTGACTAGCAACGCGGAAATCTGGTGGCGTTCAGTTGAAAAGATGATTGATACTGGTGGTGAACTTACAACCTGGGAGCAGTTCAAGGAGCGTCTTTATGAGAAGTACTTTTCAGCCAAGAATTCGATAAGCTATCTTGAACTTGAGGCAGCGGGTTACGTTGGTGGAGGAATAGGAGCAAGAATTCGATAAGCTATCTTGCTTTGCTATTGAGCTAGTAGCCACCGAGGCAGCGAGGACCGAGAGATTTATCCAGGGCCTGAGGAGCGGACTGCAAAGGATGGTGTATGCCTTGGCTCTTAAGACGTATGCTGTAGCACTACGAGCCACCGTGAGGATTGATGCTGACTCCTAGGTGGGAGAGGAATACAGGAGGTCGCTCGGGAATGGGACCTCCGTAGGTCAGAAAAGGAAGGTTGAGCACAGGGCTCCTGAACATCAGCAGAAGAGCCAGAACAAAGTGTGCTCCACGTCAGTGGGGACAATAGGGTTCCCCGGCTGTGATTGGCAGGGAGGATAGGCCGATATGTACAACTCGAGGTAAGCAACACTAGGGACGTCTAGCCGGCTCTAGGATCTTTTTTCGATGTGGCCAAAAGGGGCATATGTCAGATAGATGCCCAAAGAGAAATGCGCCTGATCATAGGGGCCAGCCTGTAAGTTTGTTCCAGGGAGGCCCGAGCCACCAGCAACAACAGGGTAGGGTGTTTCTACCACTTGGTGTGAGGCCGAGAAGTCAGGCACCGTGGTGACAGGTACACTTCCCATTTTGGGACAACATTCATTAGTTTTATTTGACTTTGGCTCTTCGCACTCGTTTATATCTGCTGTATTTGTGAGGCATGCTATGTTAGACTCAGAACCTTTGCCATTTTCATTGTCCATTTCCACTCCATCGGGATAGATCATGTTAGCTACAGAAAAGATAAAAGCATGTCAGGTAGAGGTAGCCAATCGCGCATTAGATGTAACCTTGGTAATTTTAGATATGCGCGATTTTGATGTTATATTAGGCATGGATTGGTTAGCTGCTAATCATGCCAACATAGATTGCTCCCGTAAGGAGGTCATCTTTAACCCTTCTATAGGAGCCAGTTTTAAGTTTAAACGGGTTGGGACTGTAGTCCTAACCAAAGTGATTTTCCCATTGAAGACCAGTAGACTATTCGACCAAGGAGCTTGGGGCTTTATGACCAGTGTGGTGGACACTAGAGAGAATGAAGTCACCTTGACTTAAGAGCCAGTAGTGAGGGATTTTCCATTCGTTTTTCCAGAAGATCTTCCCGGATTGCCCCCGCAGCAGGAGATAGATTTTTCCATTGAACTAGAGCCAGGCATAACCCCTATTGGTTGTAAGTGAACATACAAGAGAGAGCGAGACCAAATTGGTAAGGTTCAAATCTACAAAGCCAGACTCATGGCAAAAGGTTTTACCTAAAGAGAGGGGGTAAACTATGAAGAAACCTTCTCTTCTGTTATCATGATTAAATCTATTAGAATACTTTTATCTATTGCTGCTTTTTATGATTATAAAATATGATAAATGGATGTCAAGACAGCCTTTTTGAATGGTCATCTTGATGAAAGTATTTATATTTCTCAACTAGAAAGGTTCATTAAACAGGGTTAAGAGCAAAAGTTTGCAAGCTTAAAAGATCCATTTATGAGTTAAAACAAGTATCTTGATCCTGAAATATAAGATTTGACACTGCGATCAAATCTTATGGCTTTGAACAGAATGTTGACGAACCTTGTGTTCACAAGAAAATAGTCAACAAGACTATAGCTTTCCTAGTACTTTATGTTGATGATATCTTGCTCATTAGGAATGAGACAGGATATGTTGCTGAGGTAAAGAGATGGTTGGCATCGCAATTCAAATGAAACATTTAGAAGATGCTCATTATGTTCTTGGAATCCAAATTATTCAGAATCGCAAGAACAGAATGCTAGCGCTATCTCAAGGATCTTATATTGACAAAATGTTGTCAAGATATAATATGCAAAATTCCAAAAATAGTATGTTGTCTTTTAGACGCGGAATTCATTTGTCTAAGGAACAGTGTTCTTAGACACCTCAAGAAGTTAAGGAAATGAAAAGAATCCATCAGCAGTCGGAAGCTTGATGTATGCTATGTTGTGTACATGTCCAGACATATACTTTGCAGTCGAAATAGTTAGCAAGTTTCAATCCAACCTTGGACACAACCATTGGACTGTTGTTAAGAACATCCTCAAGTATCTTCGGAGAACGAGGACTATATGCTTGTATATAGTTGTAAGTATTTGATCCTTACGAGATACATTGATTCTGATTTTCAGACTAATGTAGATTCTAGGAAATCTACTTTAGGTCCAATATTCACTCTCAACGGAGGATCTATATTATGAAGCAACATCAAACAGAGTTGTATTGCTGACTTCTACATGGAAGTTGAATACGTAGCTGCATGTGAGGCACTGAAAGAAGCAATATAGCTCCTGAAATTCCTGATTCATTTGGAAGTGGTTTTAGATATGCATCTGCCAATCACCTTGTATTGTGATAATAGTGGAGCAGTTGCCAATTCAAAGAACCTAGAAGCCATAAATACGAAAAACACATCGAGCCAAAGTATTATCTCATCAGGAAGATAGTACACCGAGGAGACGTGATAACCACGAAAATAGCCTCTGAAGATAATCTTGCTAATCCATTTAGAAGGCCCTCACAGCTAAAGTGTTCGAGGGTCACTTGGTAGGACTGGGACTACAAGCTTTATAAATCTAGGGCAAGTGGGAGAATATCAAGGGTATATAGATGCCCTAGTTTATTGAATTTTCTCTCTTTTTCTCAACATTGTATATGTATATATTTGTAACTCACTGGAGTTTTAGTCCAAGTGGGAGATTGTTAGGAATGTCCTAAAACTTATAGTTCGTAATTTTTGAACATATTCTATTTTTGTAATAAAAATATTATTGAGACTTCATTCAATAAAAGTGTTATTAAAATTTTATTTTGTTATAAAATCCACTAAACAAACACATGGCTATAATATGAATACTTTAACTTTATGTAGAGACATAAAAGAGGGTCAATTTTTAGTATATAGTCAAAAAGGTCTATAAGTATATGGATGAGATTGGGCACCTCATTTTGGGGACACTATAGATGCGGCCAACTTTGTATATTGATACAAACGATGTGATCCCAAAATCATTCATGTGGAGACATACGAGTGGAGGCATCCTATATAAAAAAATATTTTCATGAGACCGGACCACAAATTAGTCACTTTTCTTTATAACAACTGTTTGCTGTTAAAACTGACTATTTCAAATCAATAGCCTAAAGTAACTCAATTTTAATTCTGAGCTAACTATGAACTCCTGTTTATTCGGAATTATCCTTTGATTTGCATAGGTGAGAGTGGTTCAACATCACCGCTTAGTAAGCCTCCTATTTTGGGGATAAAACCGATTAGATAGTTGGGGACATAGTTTTGCTAGAAGGAATTCATTCCTGCCCATTTTAGAGTTAGTAGATAGGTTGTTCCCTTAAGTACTAATTCTTGGTTTTAAACAAAGGGGCCCTGCTCTCTCATGATGTTGAAAGGGATATAGTTTATGAGTTGGACTATAAATCAATTATTCAATAGAGGATCAGTGGAGACTTAAGGAGCAAGATGTATTTACAAGGGTAAGACGGTATTTTTGACCTAACTGTAAATATGAACGATCTGTGAAAGATCGACTTATTGATTATGGTTAAATCAAGTGGACAAAAATATATCTACAGTGAGGAGAGTGCAACAAATGGGCAATAGTGGTATGTCTTGATAGTTAACAAATATTGATTAATTATGTATAAAGAGTTTAGCCAATTAACCTTAAATTATTGGAGCTCATGATCTGTAGATCCATAAGATCTCTCTAATAGCTCGTAAAATATTAAATCTTGGGTTAGAATATTGAGTGAATTTAAAATGTTCAAATTCGATCTAGGGTTTAGATAATTATATTCGATATAATATACATTTAAATTTATTGAAATTAAACGAAGTTGGAGAGTTCAATATATTAAAATATTAATTTAAATATTGAATACATGAATAGGATTCATGTTTGAATTAGGTGTTTTATTAATTTAATATTTGATATTAAATTATTAATTAATTATTTAAATTAAATCCATTTTATTTTTTATCAATTCAATTTCAGAAATTGAATTAATGTTTAATTTAATTATATTTAGAATTAAATTAAAATCAAAATGTGATTTAGTGGATTTATCCCAAAACATATTTGTTTTAGTAGATTTTTCCATGCTACAACACCTAGCCCACTTGTATAATGCTATTTGAAGTGTCAAATAGCTTATTAATAAAGTTTTTGCATGTTTAGATTGATCAAATATTTGGAATTTAATTAGGTTTATAGGACATGCAACTGATTTTGGAGAAAAAAAATATGTTGAAATCTTATTTCTTTTCTAACCCTCCAAAAATATTTTCAATTTAGAGTCCACCACTCAATCCAAGGTTGAGAATAGTAGAGAAGATACTCTTAGTGGTCTACTAAAGAATTTAAAGGTCAATTTCGTGGAGCTTGCAAGGAAATGGAGGAAATCTAGAAAGGTAGTAAATTGAAACCCTATTGTATGAAAAACTTATTTTTTAGCATGCTTGTTACTCAAATTATTGTAATTAGAGTGTTTAATGATTCTATTAACTTTCGTTTTTTACATATTTACTTTATCAATTCCATGTTTTATCATATAATTTTGGAATCTTAAGTTCATATATTCTCCACCACGATTAGATCGTAGTGTTTTTATCTGTTTACCTAACAAGTTTTCAACTTTAGTCTTATACTCCTTGAACTTTTCAAGTACTTCAGACTTATGTTGCATTAGGTATAGATACCCATATCTAGAATAATCATCTATGAAAAAAATGAAATATTTATACCTCCTCCCTCTTGCTTTTACATTCAACGGACTATAGAGGTTTGAATGTATAAGCTCTAAGATTTCTTTGGTTCTATAACCTTTTCCAGTAAAATGTCATTTTGTCATTTTGCCTATAAGGCATGACTCACACACAGGTAAAGAGTTTTCTTCCAAACCATTTAGAAGTCCATTTTTCACCAATCTCTCAACCCTATTGAAATTAATATGACCTAACTTTAGGTGCCAAAGATGGGCATTTTCTTTAGGAGAAACTCTCAGTCTTTTAACCGTTGTTGCTATTTTGAACATTTCAGTATTTAGCACAGCTTTGTAACTAACGACCTTAGTACATATAAGTTACTTTCCATTGAACCAAAGCCTAATTTCATTCCATTCTTAAAAATAAATACTTTATTTTTAGAGAAGGATAGGGAATACTTTTATTCAATCAGACAAGAAACAGAAATTAAGTTCCTCTTGATATGAATTAAGTCATCTCTCTAGCTACTAATTGTCTCCATGAATTAAATCGCTGATAGGAAGAACGTACGTGATTAGTAGCTCCTAAATCAACTATCCAGGTAGAATCATCATGCTCTGCTAAGCATGTCTCCAAGACAAATAAATCAGATTTATTTTTTTCAGAGTTCTTCATTTTCTAGAGAGTAGTGGGATCAGCTCCACAACCTATATCATAAACTCCAAGTTTCATCTCAGAGGACAATCCTCGTTGATTAACTCCAATAGATATAGCAACATTTGCTTTCACTATTTGTTCTTTGATATTCAATATGGACTTGAGTTTATGTAGGGAACTGACATTACTGGTTTCGTCGTTGGTAGGCCCGTAGTTTACCGTCGCCCATAAACCCTTGCTACACAAATAAAATTTATAAATCACCTAACGAACTACTTATACTAATTGATTGTACAAGTGATAAGTCCGGGGTCGAAACTCGGGGAAGCGCAGAAGAATAGTTCATCGAAGCTCGTTTTTAGTTAAAGAGGTGAAATGGGGGGTTTGGTGTGGATGAAATAGGAAAGTTCATAAAAGAAATAAAGTGAAAGAAAAGTAAAGATAGACACGCAATTAATCGAGATGTCTTAGCTCAGGAGGATGAATTCACCTAATGTAATTAAGATCATTGAATCAACATATGACTTAAAATCCTTATTTATACTTAGGCCAATTGATTGGAATCCCAACTAATGGGTCTGATATCTAATTAATCGAAATGTATAAAAAATGAATTCACTCCATACAAATTGATAAATTGCATAAGGATGACGCTAAGATGAGTGTTCGACTTCTACCGTCTAATCAAACATTCAATGTGGTTTCTCTGTAAGTCGATAGGACAAACTACTATTCATTATAGATAATGAATTGCAAGTCTAACTAACCTATTGCTTCCTTTGAGATTAACCTATAATTAAATGTCACATATTACAAGCCCATTTCTAAGCATTCAAATTACACAACAAATCATTGGTCGTCAGTCAACAAAAAAATCATGCAATTTATAAATGTAAAACTCGGATTGAAACCTATAAACAAGTTTGTTTACATCATAAAATCAGAATCTCCCAAAATAACATTGAGTTCTTCCAAATCCTCAAGCTAAGAAACCAAAATCTTACCTTACCATGGAGGATGAGAAGCTACAATCCAGCATCTACTCGATTAATTACTAAGTGAACACCCAAAGAAGAAAGTGGAAGAGAGAAGAGAGGGAAAATCAGTTGGAAGCCCAAATGTGGGTGTCTCTTCTGCCCTAAATCAAAAAGAATTATATATACTGCAATTGCAGCATCGAGACGTTGCAACGCAGCGAGCCTCACGTGCGTGTCCGTCAAATATCGGAGCATTGCAACACTACATGTAGCGTTGCAACGTGATGACGGAAAATTAGACGTCAATTACTCGACAACTAAAATTCCTTGGACACAATATGCGATGCATGTTCCTAAGGTATGCGTTGATAGTCATGCGTCGATGGTCATGCGTTGGAATGACTATGCATTAATAAATGTATGCGATGATCATACGTTCTGTCATAAGTTTTCTTGCGCTCACACCAAGTATAATGCGAACGCAAGTTTCTCAGGTGATCCGAGGTCAAACACAAGGACTTGTAGCAAAATGAATGCGATAATGTGCATACGACGGTTTAAATAAAAGAATGATGGAAGGGTTTCTACACTAACACTACTCTTACTCCTAGCTAATAGACAACGTAATGAGAATATGAATGAGAGATAGAGAAATGACAACTCTTGACATGAAACAAATGAATGGGAAAAATAGATAAAGTGCAGAGATGTTTTCATTGCAATACTTAAGTGTGACCACAAGGGCAACCTTAGTCAATGCAAGCCATGCAATCATGCTATCTGTAGGGTGCATACACTGTGTGAAAGCAAACGGAGCTTATTCCTAAGTTTCCCATTCTTGCTTATGTGTTTCAATCCGCTCTCCCGAGTCTTAGATTTGGATTTTAGACTACTCTTCTGAGTATGCCTAAGTGATGAATGATACGCTCATGAGATAAGGTAACCGCATAAACTTGGTTGACGCATGATTATTCCTATCTCTAATGAACAATGCATACATTGCTTAATGCAACCAACCACTTACCCTCCCGGGCAGTTGGTTGTTGTTGACTTTACTCATAGACAAGCATTGTATTGGCCTATAGACAGGCGTTGCTACAGCTTCACACTAAGGAAATAAGGTTTACTCACACACTCACGTAACGCATACCTGTCGGTGGTTTGCTACATGCTTCATATCCCTAATCCACATGACTAAGTATGCGATACTCAAGCAATCTCACTAAGTGATGCAATGAAAGTTAGCAATGCTAAGTAAAGAAGATGGAGATGGAATCGAAAGAAATATAGAAATGCATTGAAAACAAAATGTATTAATTCCTTAATCACAAAATATCATACAATACAATATAGGAAAAGAAAGGAAAATGAAATGACCGGCTGGAAGCTAAGACTTGTTTCCAGCAGATGTGCATCAAGGCTGCCGGTGGTGCCATGGATGGGCGGAGGAGTTGACACTCTCGAGATCTAGCTCCGATCGAAGGCTTCGGTTGTCACTCAAAATGGATGAAGGAGGTGAAGAACTCTCAAGCGTCTTCTCACGCATTTGTCTAGGTCGCAAGAAAAATCTTGGGTTGCAGGGGTAATCCCCGGACAAGTTGAAGTTCTGCTCATCAGCTTTTTTATATAGAGCCTGGATCGCCGACAACATTAATGGATTGCTCTGATTCTGATATTCAGCGTATTTAGTCCTTTCTGAATCCCTGCTACTAACGGCGTGGTAGGTGAGATGTCAACATCATATTTTGGTTCTCCCGAGGTAAATGCGTTTGATGCGTTCATTCCACCAACCTTGCGTTGATCCTTTTATTATGCGTTATCGTGTAGCAGCAATCATGTAGTGACCGCATTCGCTTAATACCGCAACTTTTACACAATGATCGTAATCGCTTGACGATCGCAACACCTATGCGATGGATGCATAATGTTGATTACCACAACATCCATGCGTTGATCAAACACGTTCGCCTTTGCGATGGAGAGTTTTTCCACATACGGTCGTCTATGCGATAGTCCAGATTTCGCGTTTGCATCCACTTCTTGCGTTAGCTACAAAAATAGAACATTGAATGCATAATAACGCATAATAATGTGTTAGCTGAGATTTTTAATGCTGAACGCCGCAAGCTCAATTTCTCGTGAATTCCTAACATAATTGCCGTACATTCTGCTTAACGACCCTCATGATTCTAAGTAAAAGGCCTAAGATGACATGCATTTCTGCGTGTCATCACAACGCAACTCTATTTCTTCACAAAATAGGTAGCTTTTGCCTTGTAGCATTGCACAATGCTCAGTTGAACATTGCAATGCTCCATCTAGGGGAAATTTCGTCCTTTCATGTCCTTTTGAAGTCCGGTTGTTCAAATTAGCTCCTAATTTCTCCAAATTAACCTTGAACAGCTCGTAATGATTGATTTCACCTCAAAGATGCTCGATACCTATAAAATCATTAAATAAACACATTAAATATAGTAACGACCTAGAATTAAGAAGAAGAAAATAACAGATTTTTTATGCTATCAAACACCCCAACTTGATTCTTGATCGTCTTCAAGCAAGGTAGAATCACACATTCACACAGAAATTATGCATGCTTAATCACAAGAGTCTTTACTATAGTCTTAACATTCTCTAAGGATACGATTTGCAATAAAAAAATGAAATCCAATTACAATAAATCAATGAAACGCATTTTAAAAATGATTCTAAATTTAATCATGCATGAGTGAGTCAAAAACCCTACTAATTAAGCTCGCAAAACCCGAAATGGTTTTATAGGGCCCTCAATTTGTTTTTCCCTTACACTAGCTCGAAGGTTCAAGAGCCAAGCTTCCTAGACTCAACAATACAATGACACACTTAAGGAAAACCAAACTTTTATTCTATTTTTTTTTTCTTTTCATTTTTTAATTGTTTTTTTTTTTTTTTTTTACTTTAAACAAAAGAGGAAACCTTGTCCAGACACATCACCTTCGTTTTGGTTTGCCCACATGGGTACATGAAAGACACCCAACTATGAGCAATGTCTCCTAACAAGGTGCCAAAGGGATACTTTAGCTCAGAGGGAAACTATGGGTGTCATAGCCGCCTCAAGTTAATCATAACCTCAAGAAAGAGGGGTAATCCCCTTCAAAAATAATATACAAACTCGCTTTTACTTTAAAACATGCTTCACCTTTTACAAACTTTCTTTTTTATTTACTCTACATTTGGTTTTTACAATATAAAACAAGAGTTTGACAAAAACTTAGGCATGCATTACTAGGTTGAGCTTTTAGTTATTTAACACGTATCACATAGGCCTTTCGGGATGACAACAAAAATATAAGCCCAATAATATAATTCTAAGCATGCAAGTCCTAATTTCGTTGGATAAGAGACTTAAAGATGCATGAGGAGTAAGAAATTTTTTTAAAACGGGCTAAAAATCATGATCATGCTCTTTAAACATAGTTTCATGCAAATCTAGTCACAAAAAGGGTGTGTCATCAACTACTTATCATAGCAAACCAAGCAAGAGAGCAAGCAAGCAATTCAAACACACAAACATTGTCCGAGCATAACGCTCAAGGACCCAATCAGTCACAACATACCCCCACCCCCAACTTAAAATGATACATTGTCCCCAATGTATCTCTAATCTAAGCCCAATCAAATAAAAGAATAAAGGAAACAGAAAACCTCTCCTGATGACGTTTCTGCATACGAGATGGTGGTAAAAGGGCTGCCTCAAATTGATCTTTTTCTTCTTTAGGGCAAAGGGAAAAAGCCTTAACAGAAAAACAATAAGTTAAACTAGAAAGCAATAAAATTTTTCACCTAACTCCCTCTAGGAAGGAAAAACTTTTAACGTCGATTGCTCGACGTGACCTGTCCCCTGTCTGAAGGAACCATATGAAGGGACCATAAGCGGAAACGATGGATCGTCCCAATTCGAAAATTTTACAAAACATAATTTTACAGAAGAAGAATGAAATTATGCTGTTAATAACAAAAAAGAAATACAGCATGCTAATAACGAAATTGTAGAAAAAATAGGGTTCATAACCCTTACCTTTGAAGACCAAATCTTCACATAAAAACCCTTGAAATGTGAAAATTACGAACACTCCAAAAAGGGCACTACCAATTGGTGACCTCGGTATTCTCTAGGTGAGAATCCAAGAGGTGTGATGTTCTGGTAATTTTGGATCGATAGGGAGAGAAGAGAGGGAGGGGAAAGAGCAGGGAAATTTTTTTTGATCAACTTTCAGATCATAGAACAACTCTGTGAGTTTTTCTAGGAAGAAGAAGCAGATCTCCCAAGAAAGTTTCCTACTCACATAATGTGGAGAGAAAAGAGAGGAGAGGGGGTTACAACTCCCTTTAATTAATTAATTAAAAACTAATAATTTATTTATTTAATATATATTAATATGATAACTACTTATCATATAATATATATTAAACTATATGTTATATCAAATATAACATATAACCTATAGTTTTAATATTCTATCATATATAATATAACCTATAGTTTCTTTTCTCTCACTAATGGCTTTTAATATAAATCAAATTTATATTAAATTTAATCATATGAATCCAATTCATATAATTAATATTTGAATCACATTCAAATATTTATTTCCTTTAATAAATAGCTAATATTATAACGTATCAAATACATTATAGTCATTATATCACATATAATTAAAAATTAATTAATTATATCATATATAGTTAATTTCTTCAATTAATTTGAACAATTCAAATTAATCCAAAAACTTATTCTCATTTATTCCCGTTGAGCTACCGAGGGGACCTCATGGACTGTAGTTTAAAGCTCTAACAGTACATGAATAATTAATTAAACTCTTTAATTAAATTATTCACTATCCGTTAACTGCCGGATACTCCACTAAAGACCGATAGTTGCACTTTTCACATTACATATATATTTCTGCGTCCATTGGATATAACCAATTAACAGTACAATGACCTTTCACAAATTACTCGTAAGTACAGCTGGGTCAAAATTACTATTTTTCTCATGTAATTACATCTATCGTCTTAAGTACCACGATCCCTCTAATGAACTATAAATCATAGTCCAACTATGATCACACCTTTCTTAGGAAGAGAGGGTGTGGCGCCACATCGTTCAAGTTCTAGAATCAGCCCTTAAGGAAGCAATTTATTTACTTGCCCCAACATTGGAGAAGGAGTGCATTCCTTCTTATGTAGCTGCGTTCCCAACTCCCCAATCAGACGAAACCCCAAAATGGTAGGCATGTTGAGTTGGCAATCTGGTCACTCTCACCCATACAAATCAAAGGACTACCCTTATGGTCAGGAGTTCACAACTCACTCAAGATTCAGGTCATGTTACCTATGGTCATCCTAATGAAATGTAAGTCTCTATTATGAACGACGTTATATAATGAGACTAAATATTTCGTGGTCTGGTCGTATACAAACTCCTTTGTATAGAATATCTCCGCTCACATATCTCCACATGAATGATTAGAATCAGATCATTTGTAGTACTTTACAACAATTGTAACATCTACGAAGCAGATAATAATCGTAGTGTCACCAGGATAAGATATTCAGCCTCATCCATCTACTATAGACTATTTAAGTTATCACTTAAACATGATCCACCTGTATGTCTCTACATACATGTTTAAATTACATAAAATAACCTAGGATCTTAATTTATTGGATTAAGCGTATGCTCATAAAATAACATTTATTTTATTAATAACAATTTGTTTATATAATGTTTACAAACTATGAGAATACAATAGAGATTTAGGACACCTCATCCCAACACAATAAGTCATAGTCCAACTATGACCAAATCTGTCTCGGGCTAAAAAAGAGTGTGGCCACATTGTTCAAGCCCTGGAATCAGCCCTTAAGGAAGCAATTTATCTACTTACCCCGACATCAGGGAAGGAGTGAATTCCGTCTTATATAGCTGTGTTTCCAACTCCTCAAGAAGACGAATCCCCAAAATGGTAGGCATACTGAGTCAAGATCTAGCCATTCTCACCCATACAAATCAAAGGACTACCTTCATGGGCAGGAGTTCACAACTCACTCAAGATTCAGGTTATGTCATCTATGGTCATCCTGGTGAAATGTAAGTCTCTACTATTAATGGCATTATATAATGAGACTAGTCATTTCGTGGTCCGATCTAATACAAACTCTTTGGATAGGATACCCCCGCTCACATGTCTCCACATGAATGATCAGGATCAAAGAATTTGTAGCACTTACAACACTTGTAACATCTACAAAGCGGGCCATATCTGTAGTGTCACCAGGATAAGGTACCCAACCTTATCTATCTACTACAAACCGTTTAGGTTATCTTTTAAACATGATCCACCTATATGTCTCTACATACATGTTTAAATTATATAAAATAACCTAGGATTTTAGTTTATTGGATTGAGTATATGCTCATAAAATAACAATTTGTTTATAAAATATTTACAAACTACGAGAATACAAGAGAGATTTAGGACACCAATCCCAACAAAAACAACATAGCAATACGGGAATCAATTTCATAAAATATATCAAATTCATATATGAACTAAGAGAAAAGCTCCTCCTAAAAATATGCAATTTCAATATATACTAAAAGGAGATAAAATCACTTAAGTATAATTCAAACAATTGAGATATCAAAATGAAAAAAAAATATTATAAAATAAACTTCGATTGTTGAAAAACAAACCTGAAAAAAATATATTATAAAATAAACCACGATTGTTGAAAAACAAACCATGATACCAAATAAGAGCAAATCAATATAAACATGGTATCAACATAACCAATTTTGAGCAAACATGCCAATGAGAATCAATAAAGTAAATCAATTTTATAAATATCCCCTATGAAAACGAATTTGACAACTCTTCCGAAACAACGTGTTCAATGATCAATGTTTTTCAACCTAGGACACATAATACTCCAAATAATTTTTATTCAACAATGTAAGCCATAACTCATGCCATAAAGTATCTAATGAAAATCTAGTCAATTTCATATCAAAGATAAACAACATATTTCAAACTTGATATCCTTTTTATCAGAGTTTTTCAAGAAAATACAAAGATAGATCAAGCAACTAATTGACCAAAAAGCCAAATAATAAGCCATAAAGACAACTGCTAAATAAATAGATGTAAAAAGATTTCTCATGACACTTAGCCTAATAATCAAGGTATTTCACAAAGATCTCAAATTCTAACCATTCAAAATCAGTCAAGAGATATAATTTTCATAAAGATACCGAAAGAATAAATATCTCAATTATTCAAAAAAAAAAAAAGAATTACCAAAATAAGTCATTTCCTTTCTTGGATTCAAACAAGCCATAAAAATGGCTCCAATTTGAATTAATTGCTCATTTGAAATTTAAATAATTATTGCTTCTTGAATCGCATCTACAATGAAAGCTCAACAAAAAGATTTGGTACCCATTCCTTCATTGTTAATGAGCAAAGACTTTGGAACCCATTTTAAATTAGTTCCAACATTACTAGCATCGATTTTTGGTAAATAGCAAATATGAAATTTATGTGTAACTTTGCCACATGAATAACAAGTAGCATTAGGCAAAATTTTATTTTTAACAAATGGATTTTGCACCTTATTTCCATTCAAGAACTTCTTTCTAGGAGCATTTTTCAATTTTAAACAATTTGGTCTAATATGACATTTAGCTCCACAAAAATAACATGTAGGCACAAATTTTGGCTTTTCATGTACAATTCAAATATTTTCATGATTAGACACAAATCTACCACTATCGTTGAGCGACGATCTTTCCGCTCGGCACCGTCGGATCACTAAGGCCGACTTTCGTCCCTGCTTGATGGGTGGGTCTTGCAGTCAAGCTCCCTTGCATATAATTAGTTTTGGCATGGGAATGATGAGATACAAGCTTTGATATTTCAAACATAGGTTTAAGATTTTCATGCTTATTTACAAATTTCACATTATGAGCACATTTTGATCTAGCATAAAACTGTTTATGCACACACTTTGAATTTTCATGAACATGTTTAACTTTTTCATGCTTTAGCTCAAATTTAGCTTCAACAAAACTAGGCACGTTAGATAAGACATTTTCAGACATAGAAGAGGTGGTCTTAACAAAAGTATTACTCTTAGATGAACAATTTTCATTCACACAGTCTAATCCCCTTTTGTCATTAAAAGGTTGACCTTTATCTAATTTTTGTGCATCTATAGTTAATTTATTTATGCATTTTTTTACAATTTCAAGCTCTTTATTAGCAAGCAATTCTTTCTCTTTAAGCATATGCAAAAGATCATATTTCTCAAGATTATCATGTTTAAGAATCTTAACAAGAGAGTTTATCTTTTTCTAAAGATGTATTGCTATTTTCTAAAATAAGATTTTTATCTTTCAAACTAACAATTTCATCTTTCAATTCCAAAGAGATTCAATTTTCTCATTTTTATCTCTCATATCATTTAATTCAAGTTTCAATGCACATTACAAAGATTTAAATTCTCCATTCTCTTTTTCAAGAAAAGCAATTCTATCATTCAAGGCATTTTTCTCAACATAACAAGCATCATTAGTAGCTTTATTTCTCAAACAATCACTTTCATCTATCAAAGATTTATTTCACTAGACAATACCTTAAACTTCTTTGATAGTTTTAGATATTTAGAGGTAACTTTTTCTTAATCATGTTGCATACTTTCAAATACATCAATATAGCTCATCATAAGAAGGAAATGTATGATTTACCTCAATCTTGTCACTTGTATCTCCGGATTCACTATCCGAATGAGCCATTAAGCACAATGAGGATCCATCACAATTTTTCTTTTTCAACACCATGAGTGTTTCCTTGATTTTGAGAATTATAATTCTCCTTCACATCAAATAAATTATTAGTACTACAAAAAGAGAATTTTCTAAACTATATATATTGTTAAGAAAATTCCAAATATCATATGCATATTCAAAATTTAAGATTTTATCACATATTTGTCTATCTAATGTACAATGTATAATATTTATGACTTTAACATTAAATGTAAGCAATTCATTGTTGGAAATGCCCTAGAACTCGCAGTTAGTAAATTTTGTGTTAAACATTCTATTTATCAATAAAATATTATTGAGTATCTTATTCGATAAAGTTGGTGATATTGCATTCTATTATAAAAATCCAATAAACATATCCATGGCTATAGTATGAATGTTTTAACTCTATGTGGTGACATAAATAGGATCAAGTTAATAATATATAGCCTAAATGGTCTATAAGTATATGGATGAAATTGGGTACCTCATCTTGGTAACACTATTGGATGTAACCAATTTTGTATAGGTAATACAAATGATCCACAGATCATTCATATAGAGAAATGTGAGTGGGGGCATCTTATGCAATGAGTTTGCATAAAGACTGGACCTCGAAATAGTCACTTTTCTTTATAACGACTATTTACTGTTAAAATTGACTATTTCATACTAATGTAATCTAGGATAACTCGATATTAATCCTGAGCTAGCTATGAACTCCTGTTTATTCGAGATTGTCCTTTGATCTGCATGGGTGAGAGTAGTCCAGCAACACTGCTCAATAAGCCTTCCATTTTAGGGATAAGACCAAATAGATAGCTGAGGACATAGCCTTGGGAGATGAAATTCACTCCTACTCGTCTTAGGATTAGCAGATAGGTTGTTCTCTTAAGTGCTGACTTCTAGTCACGAACAATCGGGTCCCAGCCCTCTTATGATAGTGAGGGATATGATTCATAAGTGGTATTATGAATCAGTTGATCATTAGAGAATCAGTGGGAACTTAAGGAACAAGATGTATTTATAAGGGTAAAGTAGTAATTTTTGACCCAGCTGTAAATACGAACGACCTGTGAATGATCGATTTACTGATTATGGTTAACATGGACAGAAATACATCTACAGTGAGGAGAGTACAACTATCGAGCTATAGTGGTATGCCTTAATAGTTAACAAAAAGTAATTAATTCGGTTTAAAGAGTTTAACCAATTGATTACAAATCGTTGGAACTCATGATCTGTAGGTCCAATAGGTCCCTCTACTAGCTCATAAATTTGAATAATAAATTGAGTATTGATTTGATATATTTTGAATTTAGGGTTATGAATTTGAAATGTTCAAAATTCGGTTCCAGGGTTTTCAATTGATTGTATATGGTGCAATTAAAATGTTTAATTTAATTGAAATTAAAATGAGATTGGAGAATTAATTAATTTAAATTATGATTTAAATATTGATTATATGAAATTGAATGTTTTATTAATTTAATATTAAGATATTAAATTTATTTAAAAATTAAAATTAGTTTTATTTAAATTAATTATTTTTAATTAATTATATAAAACTAAATTTTAAATAAATTATTTTATTTAAAAGAAAAATCAATTTCATGGAAATTGATTAGAGTTAGTGGATTTTTCCCAAAAATTGGAAAAAATCACTAACATCTTTTGGGTGGTTTATCACCCAAATCCACCATTAGATCTTCAATCAATTCTAAGTAGGAGCTGTCCTACATGCAGTCACGTTCTAATGCATGAAATGAGTCTATAAAATGAAGCTTCATGCATGGAATTGAGAGAGAATTCTGAGATTTTTATCCAAGTTACTACAAAACTGAAAATCCTACTACACCCTCTTAAGTTCATCCTTAATTCAGCTTAATAAGAGTGTTTCCACCACACATTCCTTCTTGAGCATAGTGGAGAAGATCTTGTTGGTGGTCTATACAAAGAATCAAGCTCAAACTTGTGGAAATTCTGCTGAATTCGAGGAGAGAACTACAAAAGTATTGTCTTGTTCAAACCCTCTTATGAAAACCTCATGAGTAGCATGTTTAAAACTCAAATTAAGTGTAGTTTAAATGTTTATTGATTCTGAATTCTTCCGTTGCATGTTATATTACTCCTTCATTCATTACTCAACTCCAATTTAGCTAAATCATGCTAAAAAACATACAAAACATTGAAATTCATAGTAAGCATAAATGTTATCATTCTAGTTTTCCGTACATCATAATTTATATTTCTATCAAAGAATGGGGGTCTATCAATAGAATGATCTTCTAAAGTTGTCATAGCTCTAGCAAAGCTTTACAAATAATTTTTCAAAATATTAATGAGATACTTTATGTATCAAAATAATTTATGTAGAAGTGCTTCTCACTTTAATACCAATTGTAGGATCGGTATGGCAACCCTAGAGGGGTGAATAAGATTTATTAAAACTAATTAAAAAAATTCCTAAAGTTGGCCCAATTAAGAAATTTAATACACGTTTAGTTAATAAGTAATTGAAACAAAAATTTAATACAAATACATTTATTTAAAAAGTTCAATAAATTGTCATAAACAAATTCAAGAACAAGTTGTAGCAATTAATTTTAAGAATGAATAGTATTGCAATTAATTTCATGCATTAAACTACAATAACAAATTAATTGCAAAATTAAGCAAGCATATGGATAGAGAGATCAACACCGAAATCTTTTCTAGTGGTTCGATCAAACTTGGCCTACATTCACTTTTCCAAGCGTCTCTTGGGATTTTGAATAAATATCTCATCAACTCTTCCCACAGATTAGAGATCAACTGCTACATCGCTCTTTTTGCGAGTTCAAGAGCAAACTCGATTCTTTCCATGAATTAGGATCAAACCGTTATAACTGCACTTTTATGGATCAAGAGCAATCCTTTCAAAACGTTTGAAAAATTAAAGAACACACTTGAGAAACTTTCTAAAAGAGTGGATCTACAAATTTTGAGCTCACAACAAACAATCCTTAGCATACATAAATCTCTCTTAAGACTAAGATGAAAAAGAAGAAAATTGAAGCTTGGAAAGAGCAACAATAGAGGTTTAATGAATTATGGAGGATTGAAAATAATATGTAATTATTATTTTAATTTTGGAGAAGATAAAGAGTTTAAAAAGAGAGGGAAAAAAGTGAAAACCAAATTCAATTTGGGTCATTGGAGGTTGGTAAAAGAAAATTGAACGGTGAAGATTTAAACTCAATTAGTCGTGAGATACAAACAAAAAAAAAATATCATAATATATATCTTTTAAAAGCATTTATTTTAAAATTCAATAAAAAGCAAATATCCACTATGTATCCAAAACTAGCTATTACACACAATCTTATATAATATTAAATTTATTCATTTTAAAGTTTATTTTCTTTTTTAAATTAATCCAAAAATTAAAAGCCCGCCATGTGTCACTCTTCCAAGAGTCCAAATGTCTCCTGTCAATTGGGTCCATTTTGATGAATAAGCCGCCACGTCGCCTCTTGGTTTTTTTTCGTTAAACTTGTCTTGGCCATAGCTTTTTCTCGTTTTAGCTTCGATTTAAGTGATTTGAAATGCCTTGGATTTGTTATTCCAAGCTCTATGCAATAGAGACTTCAAAACACTAAAATTATTAGTGAATAAGAGTAGGTTTGTTATCATCAAGATATTAATTAATTAATTAATTAAAATTAATTCATTTGATATTAAAGACCAAAAAAAAAAGTCTCATTGTCAATGGTACTAAAATATTAACCAAATTGACAAAGAAGGTACAAAAGTATTAATTAACCAAATTGAATTATAATTGTTTTTCAATAGTGGGTTTTCATTGGTTAATTACGTATGTACTCATATGATTCGGAGAATTTGTGAATTTAGTTCCATGGTTTTGAGAATTAGAAGTCCATTTTTATGATTTTTATGTGTCAAATTCTAAATTTAGTACAATTGAAGGTATGAGAGATTCAAACCACAGATCTTGTAGTTTTTGACATACTCAAGTGTCAATTGAGTTATGTTCGACATATTCTTATTATTTTTATTTATTTAATTATTGTTTTATTGCGTAATTAAGGTGAGTTGAGTACAAAAGGATGAGTATATACAAACATATTGTTTTCTTGTTTTTGAAAGGACAAATCATTATTCTGTTTATTTGAAAGGACAAATCACTATTTATAGTCATAACATTTAGAAAAATCAAAAAATCAAGTTTGATTATCCAAAAATGTTGGACATTATAAAAAAATAAAAATAAAAATAAACATTAAACCGATTTTAAAAAAATAATAGCCAGCCTAGGAAACTTGCACGTTTCAAAAGGAGAGAGAGAGTCAATTTAACTAATCGTCATCAAAACAAATTGATAACTAATGAATTATTGTTTTCATTTTTAACCAACTTTATAAAGCTTATCCATTATCTTTTACCTAAATTAAAAGTAAAATTTTTATTTGTAAATATAGGAATCAGATCGAAAGTAAAAGAAAAATTTTCTAAATCCGTTTTTTATTTTTTGTTAAAAAAATACTATATTGACAAGGTCTCTTATGAATTATGTAACTGTTTTTATAATTTTTATCGTCCATTCTATATTGTTAATCTTTTTTATCTTAGGTTTTTTCTTTTGATAAGGAAGATTGTGATGTGTTAGTGGTTGATTACTCTAGATGGATGGCCTCTGTTGTTAATGAGAACTCTATTTGTAATGAAATATGTATATAAAGAAAAATTATATTATCTTTGATTTTTTATAAACGTTTCACAATTGCCAATAAAATAAAAATTCATTAGATTGTTGAATAAAAATTAGAATATAAAACGACATATAACGAAAATTGATTCGTGAACACACTATAAGTTCTAAATTTTTATGCAACCACTTTTAGATCCCAAATTTGGTTGGGTTTTAACTAAATTTTCTTATTGTTTTTCTTTAAAAAAAGAAAAAAAAAAAAAAAAAAAAGAAAAAAAGCCCTTAACCAGATTATCCCAATCAAAGTGATTGGATTTGAGCTAAATTTAGATTTTTCTATTTCTTATTGATGGATACTATTTCCATAAATGGATCCAACTAATTAGCAAATTCTATTTATTTAGGCCTTGGTAATTATTTTGTTTTTATTTTTTATTTTTGAAATCAAACCTATTTTTTTTTCAAATTTTTACAATGTTTTACATATTTTAGTTGAATTCCTAGTACATTTTTACTTTTATATAATCTTTTGGATAGTCAACTTCAATGTGATTCTTTAAAAAAAAAAAAAAGTTAAAAACTAAAAATTAAACTAGTGTATTCTTTCTAAAAGAAACTTTTTCGTTTAAAATTTCAAAGATATTATACACCATTTGGGTGATTTTGGTTGGAAGGCATATACAATCCGCAGCATAAAATATGAATAAAAGCAATGAAGTCAAGAAAATAACAAAGTTTGGCTTTGAGCCTCCGAGAGAGATAAATTAACTAAATTAACATGTTCGGCCTAGACCAAAACTAAGGTTGAGTCTAGCGAAATAGGAAATACTAATGGGGCATGTCCCGCTTATGCCTCAACCCAAAGCATCACCTTAGAACCAATATGGGCATAGAGAAAATGTTCGACCTTGTAAGTTGTATGATTATTCTAAAACAACGCTAAAGTCCTATTGAAACAACCTGGTTCAATCAACTTTATAAATATATCATTATAGTTTCATATAAGGTAATTTGAATCCTACTCTAAAATTTTCTAGCTTCTATATACTCTTTCACTATCTTACTTAAACATCAAAGTGCGTGTAACAAATACCACACCATTGTGCAAGTTTTATTTATTTTAAATCACATTCTTTCTCATTTGAAACAAATTTATTGTGGGTGTCACAAATATTAGGTACATTTTTTCTGTTCGAATTTTGGCATCAATATAGATAAAATTCATACCGTTAAACAACTTATTAGACATTTTTTTTAAAAAATCAGATATTTGTATAATATAAATCTCGACGTTTAGGATTAAATTCGTCAAAATTGAGATTCAACTTTTTTTTTTTTTTTTTTTTTAACAATCTCTTGGACCTATTAGGCCAACTAATCAATGAGAATCAAAACGATTTCTTTTTTTTTTCTTCTTCTTCCAATAATAATACACGAAAAAGATTGAACTTTTCGTGTTGGTCGAAAATTGAACGAGAAAATTGGAGAAATGGCACGGATGGTTGGTAGGTCAAAATATTATATTAATAATTACCTTTTCATAATTATTTATTTTTAGAACAATTAAACTTATAAACCTTCTTTAAATTTCTTTATATTTATTTTCAAGACTAATATTTTAAAATCAAACTAAACGTAGGTTTTAAAAACCTTTAAAAAAATAGAGAAGAATTCAGTAAATTAAGAAACTAAAAAATTGAGAGGAAATATTCTTTTAACTTTTAAAAATCTAAATGGTTAATAAACGAGACCTAAATTAATTATAATTTTAGTCTCTTTTATTTTATTTTAGTTTTTATACTTTTAACTATCCAATATTTTTTGTCTTTATAATTTTAATGTTAAATTTAATCGTGTAAAATTAAAAGTTCCGTTCCGTAACTATTTACTTTTTACTTTTTTATTTTCTAAAAATCAAGTATATTCCATCTCAGTTTCTTATATTAGTTATAAAGAGAATGTTAATAAATTAATTTTTATTTTTTCGGTAGGAAAATTTTCTTTTTAGTATAATTGCAGTAGGAGAATTCAAACTACAAACCTCTTGATTAATACATTCATGTGTTAGTTGAACTATGTTTGTTGGGCGTAAAAAACTAACCACATGAACTATTTTTAAAAACTCATTGAAAATCAAAATATAGAAACTAAATTTAATATTTTAAAAAATTAAGACCAAAAAAGAACAAAATTTGAAGCATAAGAACTAAATGATATTTTAAATAAAATAATAATTATTGTTTGCTTGTGATATCGTGGCACTTTTTGATAGGAACGATGACGTGGCTTTAATAACATATTTTATATTATCCACTTTCCAAAAATTGACCATATTATTATTAGTGGTAGTATTATTATTATTATTTTATTTTGAGACGACATCAAATCTCTTATTTTTTGTCATGCAAATATTGCTTATAAATATGATAAAAGAGAAGTCCGTTGCGTATTTGTGTCTCGAATCTGCTTCTCTCACTTTCTTTGGCTTCTTAATCGGATTTTACCATTAGCTGCCTTTTAAAAGAAATTCTGTTGGTTTCAGGTAATTAGGCTCATAAATACTCTTTTTATTTGAGTTTTTTTTTTAAAAATAATTATTTTAAATGACAAAATTATTAAAAATATTTTTAAATATAACAAAATGTATCTATAGGTGCATAGATAGTGATAGCGTTTATGGATAGTGATATTTTATTATATTAATAAATAAATTAACTCATTTTCTTATATTTTAAAACTTTCATTTTTTAAATGTAAAAGTTTTAAAGACTTTTTTTCTTTTTAAAGAAAAATGTATAAGCTTATCTTTTAAAAGAATTGACTGAGAATTCAATTTCTTCAAGAATATAAAGATAAATTGTAAAAACTATCTTTAAAATATGGTAGTAGTTGCAATTATACCCTTAAACTTTCAATTTCAAAAAATTGAGCTCTCAAACTTATGCAATTGTTAAAATTAGATCCTCAAACTTACATAATTGTATAAACTGTAATAATCGTATAAGTTTGAGGGTTTAATTTTTTATCATCTATGGGTCCAATTTCTACAACTATTGTAAGTTTGAGGGCCAATTTTTTACAATTCAAATTTAAAGATGCAATTGTAACTACCACCATACTTCAAGAGTGATTTTTACCATTTTTTTAAAATATAAAGACAGTTGTTTTTTTTAAAAAAATAAATAAGAAGATCATTGTTGTGAGAAACACAATCATGTAGTCTCTATATGTTTTTCCAATTTAATATAGGTTTTGTTGGTTAGAAAAAAATTATTATTCTTATTAGAGATGTTCACAGGTGGGACGGGTTGGGATGACTTCCCTATCTCCCTTCTCGTTATCTATTTCATTTTCATCTTTGCAAAATTATCTATGGGAATTCCTTATGGGGAATAGGTTCCTAGCGACGAATGCAGAAAATTTGTTTGGATTTTTTGGACTTTGATATCATATTTAATAGTATGAGGTTTTATCTAAAGGTTAATGGGCAATCTGAGAAGTAGCTCATCTATTTTATAAAAAACTTAAGGTTATTTGATTTTTTTAAATGTGAGATTCTCAACGATTTTGAAAAAAAAAAAACAAATTTGTATTTATACTAGATTTATAACATAACTATTATGAATTGTTATAATTATTATTTTCTGCTTTATTTTTTTTTTATATATAAAGAAAAATATTGTTCAATTTTAAAATTTAAACGTACGCAACAGAAACTTAAAGCTAAAATGAGTTTTTAAGATAAAATATACATACGTTATTTGTTTAGGGTCGTTTGGTTTGGAATTTAGACTCGGTTTTATTGGCATATGACCCCAATTCTATTTCTGAAAACTGTTTTCGAATTGTCTTATCCAAATAGTATAAATTTTGAAAACAATAATTTTATATTTTCTTCGTATTCAGAATTTGAATTTTAAAATATAAAATATAGAATTATATTAAATAAAGATAAACTATTTAAAAATATTGCATGTCATATTTCAAAGTTCAAGTATTATGTAATGTATTATAAATTAAATTAGGTTAAATTTCAAATTTGGTCCATATGATTTGGATAAAATTACAAGTTAGTTCGTATGATTTTAAAATTTAGAATTTAGTTCCTAGGGTTTGTTGTAACCTCATATATGGGACTAAAGTTTCAATTTTTAATATAAATTTTATAATATCACAAGAAAATAATTATATTATTTCTTTTAACATAAAGCATTTTCATAAATAAATTAATAATAATTTATTACCAACTAGTACTTAATGGGTATTAGTTTACAATAGTTTACAATAAATTTGACAAATGGTTTACAATTGTTTAAATTAGAACCCAAATTCTGAATTCTGCTATAAAACACATATATGAAAAATTGAAATACAACTCTTATTTTCATTTAATCTCTTATTTTCAAATTTCTATTTTCAAATTCTCTACCAAATAAACCATTAGATATCGTTTAGGACTTTCAAACATAGAAAAATGAATCAAAATATTTATAATTATAGCAAAATGTCATTGTTTATTAGTGGTAGACACTAATAGAAATCTATTTGTATTGATCAATATCTATTCTTGAAATTTTTCTATATTTATAAATATTTTCGATCATTTGGCATTTAAAACAATTTCTCTATTTATTATGCATTTTAAATGGAAGATACGACGCCATAATAACTATTCAACATTTTAAATTGTAAGCTCAACAATTATTGGTGGATTATAAAAATCGAAATATATGTAATTTATGTAAATTTTTGCGAGTAAATAATTTTGTATAGTTCGTATATGGTATAAAACTACATGAGTATTGTAAATATAAATTTATATGATAAAATTTTATAGTAATGGAATTAACAAATATAAAATCAAGAGAAATAAATTCACTTGGCAAACGTAATAAATTTATCACCTATGAATTTACACAAGTATGCCAAATTTGAGCACTTTAACTTCCTTCCTCTTGTGTTGGGTAGTAATTAAATTATTATTATTTTGAATCAATCTAAGGGCCGTTTAGTGGATTTTGAGAATAAAATGTTTTTTAAAAAATTCATTTTTATTTGAACATTTTTTAATAAAAATGGATTAAAATATTTAAAAAACTTATTTTTGAGTGGTTGTTAAATATTCTAATTTCTTTCGATGTCTTATCTTTTAAATTAGACACTTCAAAATATATTTCAAATACATCATAAAATACCTAATTAACATGAATGTAAGAATACTGATAACACTTTATAAAACTATCCTAATTAACTTTTTTTTTAATAACATAACAATTATAACATGTCATTGTCAAATTTATGTGACCAGCATTGTAAAAAATAAAAAAAAAAATAAAAAATAAAAAAATAAAAAAAAATCTTAAAATTTTGATATTTAATTTTAGAAATTTTCAAAAATAGAAAAATAAGAAAAATTATTTATACAAAATATCAAAATTTAATCATTTTAGACTTTTATTAGTTTTTATCACTGATAGACTATCACTGATAAACGCTGATAGAGTCTATCAATGTCTATCAATTTTTTTTTTTTGTTATTTCTGTAAATAATTTAACATTTTTTTTATTTATGAAAATTTTCCTTTAATTTTTATATCTATTTACATTAAATTCGTTTGAACTTTATTGATTGACAATCAAATATGAATTCTAATAGTTAATTCAAACGTTACTGAAAATGGACTGTCCAGCCCTAGAATTGTAGTACTAACAAAAATTTCAGCCATATTTGATTTTGCCCCATAATCGTATACAAATATCATGTAGAAAATAATAGATATTATTAGAAACTATATTTATATTCTATAATTATAAATATATAAAAATAATAGGTTATATACTAATCACTATAGTTTTTATTCATATTTTTTTTCCATTTTATTTTTACGTGCAGGATGCTTAAATTATTGACTAAAATTTTACATCAATACGCAATGCTTAAATTAAAAATACCATGGAAATGTAAAGAGGTACGTTCTTGTTTCATTTTCTCTCTTCCATTTAACTATTTTTTTTATTTTAAGTATTTTGTGACACTATCAATAGTATTTCTCAATTGATCTTATTACTAAGAGAAATAACGAACAAAAGTATATAATAAATAATCGTTTTCATAATAAAAAAATCTATCACAACAAAACCAATTTGTTAATTTGTCAATTTCTACACTTAATTTTATGTTATTCTATCTTTTACTCCCGAGACAGATGTACGTATATAATTGATATATGATTTTTAAGATATATTTGGATTGATTTGAGAAAAAAAGTGTTTTTCGAAAAATCCATTTTTATTTAAATATTTTTTTAATAAAAATTGATTAAAATACATTTGAAAAATTATTTCGAGTGGTTGTCAAAGATTTCAATTTATTTCAAAATGACTTATTTTTTAAATTAAACACTTGAAAATGTATTATAGCCATACTTTTGGTTTTTTAGGATATGTTTGGTCCAATGAATAAGAATTGAGGAGGAGGAGTAGAATTGTTTTTGTTTGGTTTTAAAAACTAATTTTATGATTTATTAAAGTTTAAACAATGTAGACATAATTGAACATGTAAACAATCATAATTGAAAAAAAAAAAACATATATCACAAATATATGAATTGACATGTAAATAATCATAGATAGAGTATACGAAGTTAAATAACACTATATGCCATTGTTCATTCTAATTAGTTAATACAATAGACATAACAATGAAATTTTATGTTTATTTGGACTCTATAATTTCAATGTATGTTGTGAATTTAAAAATAACTGTCTAATGATAGGGGACCTTGAAATTTTAAGAATTAATTCGATATAAAATTAAAAGCTTTATTAGACGTCTTTAAAAATGAAAAGTAAAAAAGTTTAATGGTTAAATAGACACAAATTTAAAAATTTAGACCTTTTTATGACTGGCTTAGTTGGAGATCCTCGTGAGCGAGTGCTATGACCCCAAGTCTCAAAGCACATGGCTACCCCGTGACACCAAGTTTGTTGGAGAGCTCCCTACCCAACAATCTTACTATTTAGGAAAATGCATAGTTAAATAGCATTATGAGTGTTCGATCTTAGTTGTAATATTTCTGAGATAGGTTACCTCAACCTCTTGGAGAGGGTAAACTCATGTGTAGGGATTTCATTTTTCTCTATGTATGAGACTATTATGACCGATATATCATTATAACTCACATTCTATAGTAAATCACTAACTATAATAACCAACACAACATCCTAATTCCTAAAAGCTTCGATAATCACAAACAAATGTTAAAAACATAGAAAAAAGGGTGAATAATATAAAACACATATCTTCTTCTAAAAACTATCAAATGCTCTTCTTTCATATTATTCAAACGTTTTAGTACATGTTTACGAAAAAATCTGAAATGGTTAAGTAATTTTTATTTTTCTTTTTAAAATCATTTCAAAACACGTATATAATAATTCCAAACCAATCTCAACGATATAAAAACAACATGAAAAATTATAAAATTAACAATAATCTTAAATTTAATAAAAATGATTTTAACAATTTGGAAATAGCTTACAAAACATTAGTCAGTTTATTATTGCGACTCAATTTTTCAAGAAATATTGTATCTACTTCCAAGAACAGTGGCTTGGAAATATATTTTTTTTTATAGGAGAATGATTAAGTACAAGTACAACATTCTGCACATATGTTTATACTCTCACTTTATTTTACTCACATTCTTTCTTTAAAAAAAAATCATTTATTTTTTAAACAATGCCACGTGACAAAGTCTCATTAAATGTTGGGCCGGCTGCATAGGA
The DNA here is from genome assembly GCF_009727055.1 of Benincasa hispida. NCBI lineage: Eukaryota > Viridiplantae > Streptophyta > Magnoliopsida > Cucurbitales > Cucurbitaceae > Benincasa > Benincasa hispida. The sequence goes on along the minus strand of NC_052355.1, from coordinate 24,715,852 downwards.
AATAGATGCAGCTCAGTGCACTTTTTCTCTTTCCATAATTTAGAAGAAAGAAATATGGCGCGCAGAATCAACTGTCAAAACTGTGAGGAATTAGTCCCGAAAGATAGGTCCAGTAATGGCGGAAACGATCTCAACACTCTCTTACTCTCTCTCTCTCTCTCTCGCACTTTTTCTAAGGATTCACCATTTCTCAAGCTTTCGCCACTGCAAAATGCCATTTCCAAAGCTTCTACTCTCTTCCTCCTTCCTCTACCAAACTCAAACATTATCCCCATTTCCATGTTTCCATTGCTTTAACCTAACTTACTCTTCCCTATTTTTCTGTCTTCCACTCACACTTTCAGGTAAACTCCTCTCATCCGCCCTATTGCGTGTACTTTCCTACTATGTGTTTGATTTCTATTGTTTCAGGTGGAACAAAAAGTAGTGTTTCGATCTTCGTTGATTGTAGTTTCGGTTCCTTTTTATGCGATGCTTATTGCTTGTTCTTCAATTGAAACTGACATTGAATTAACAATAATTTAAAGAAAACAGCGGTAACGGTTCTGGAATTGGAGAACAGGAGACGAAAAAGAATGAATAGATACTTTCAAGTTATCGGATAGAAAATTGAAAACTAGCTTAACGAACCCATCTCAGCATCTTGTCTCCAATTTTAACCCCGACTTTATTTTTGGTATTTTCAGAGGGGAGTAACCTCTCAGAGATGGAAGAAAGCCAAGCTTTTTGTTCAGGTGGTTATGACTATGTGCCTGGTATGGTGGTTGTGGACAGCAATGGCGGACGCGGGTAACTTGAAATACAAGGACCCTATGCAACCAGTTGCTGTTCGAGTTAAGGATCTTCTTGGTCGAATGACTCTGGAAGAGAAAATTGGTCAGATGGCTCAGATTGACAGGAGCGTTGCGAATGCTACAGTTATGAAAAATTATTTCATCGGTAAAGCAATAGTCTCTCGTTCTCTCTGTTTATTTATTTATTTATTATTATTTTTCACATTTCCAGTATTATATGTATGCTCTTGATGATTTTCCCCTTTGTCGCTGAATTGATGCTCTATATGTCTTGAAAGTTAGAACATTACAGTTTCTCTAAGTGATCATTAAGTTTCAATGACAAGAATACTGAAGATTAATTGAGATAATTTTTATCATAATAAACACCTTTTTTTTGTAAACTTTTTTTTCAATCTTTTGTTCAAGGGAACTTTCATAGAGTTCATTATTATCTTTAGACTTGTATATGAAGCATTATAGATGTATAATGTTGTGAGTTCAGGAGTTTCAAAATTTATATTATTAAATATGTGTGCGTCAAGTTGTTAAAGTGATGTCAAATTCATGATCAAGGGCACATAATCTAGAGGTTATTAGGTTCCATTATGACTTGTCCCGAGTAGAGAATTCATGCAAAACCCAAATAATATTTATTTGAAATTTGATTATCCGAGTCAAATGACAAAAGGGAAGTATGAACTGCGAAATTTGTGCAGGAAGTGTGCTAACTGGTGGTGGAACTGAGCTACTTCCAGATGCTCGTGCTCAAGACTGGGTTAACATGATAAATGAAATTCAGAAAGGTTCTCTTTCTACCCGATTGGGTATACCGATGATGTATGGTGTTGATGCTGTTCATGGCCATAACAATGCTAACAATGCTACAATATTTCCTCATAATGTTGGACTTGGAGCTACCAGGCAAGTCATCTTCTTTACCTTGTAGCCCTGTTAAAATTGTACTATACCATTATTAGGTGCAAATACAAAGTCTTTACATCACATGCATCTTTGATGTGAACTGAAGTTTAACCATAACTCACCCGTCAATTGAGCTTTGTTGAAGTTTGTCCTCCTAAAAAAACTCTGTTTTCCTTTGGGCAATAAAAAATTATCAAGAATGTTCTCCAAAGTCCTATTAAGCCTTTCAGTGGTTGGATCAGATTCATATTTGACATATTATTTCCTTTTGCTACTATTTTACTATGGTACCGCCACCTGGAAATGTAAAACTTCTTTACCTTTGTTCTTTGATTCCCTCCTACACAGAAACCCTGACCTAGTTCGAAGAATTGGTGCTGCAACGGCACTTGAAGTTAGAGCAACGGGGATTTCTTTTGCTTTTTCTCCATGCATTGCGGTAAAATCATGTTGCTAATCAATATCTAAAATTTCAATAATCATATATTTGATTGGAATATCTAACTACTTGTTTTAGTGGTAAGCTCGATATATAACAGTCTCTATACCTGGAATCTTTCCTTTAGGTTTGTAGGGACCCTAGGTGGGGGCGATGTTATGAAAGTTACAGTGAAGATCCAAAAATTGTGCAAGAAATGACCGAGATTATACCTGGTCTGCAAGGAGAGCCTCCTGCTAAATATCGGAAGGGGATTCCATATGTTGGTGGCAGGTATAGCCCTTGAAAATGTAGAGTTTTCATCATCTAATCAAGAGAAATCATACGACTTATAAATGGGTGGAAGTTGAAAATGGAAATATTGCAGATATAGGACTGGCGTTTGCACATACTATGCATCCTGCGAAACTGTCATTCTTCAACCAAGTTACTGATATAATATCTGATATCTTTGTAATCTCTCTCCTCCTTCCTCCAAAATTATTGAAGTACACTTGTAATTTTCCTTGCAGTCAAAAGGTTGTTGCCTGTGCAAAGCACTTTGTTGGAGATGGTGGTACAACTAATGGCATCGATGAGAGCAATACAGTTATTGACAAGCATGGACTGCTCAGCATTCACATGCCTGCCTACATTGATTCGATCTTCAAGGGCATTTCAACGGTAATGGTTTCCTATTCTAGTTGGAATGGAGTGAAGATGCATGCAAACCGTGAGCTGATAACTGGCTTCCTCAAGGGCACCCTTAAATTTAAGGTATGTCTGATTTTAGATTTGTTTTGAAAAACTAGCTTTTGTTTTTGAAAAGCATTTGCTGATATATTACTTCTGCAATTATGTTATTATGTCGTATTTACAAATTTTACTATGTGCATTTTTAGGGTTTTATCATCTCAGATTGGGAGGGTCTAGACAGAATTACTTCTCCACCACATTCCAATTACACGTACTCTGTTCAAGCGGCAATTTTAGCTGGCATTGACATGGTTGGTGGTCTATTTTTAAGGATACCTTAAATCAAACTTGGATTTTACGTATAACTGATATGTTGTTTTAAAATGTTGAATTGGGTGCAAAATTTAATAACTTAAGTTGCTTTTCTTCCTTATTCTGCAGGTCATGATTCCTTACAAGTATTTAGAGTTCATTGATGATCTTAAGTATATAGTGAAGAGCAATGTCATCCCAATGGATCGTATTGATGATGCTGTTGAGAGAATTTTATCAGTCAAGTTCACAATGGGTCTTTTTGAGAGCCCCCTGGGCGATTACAGCCTTGTCAATGAGCTTGGGAGTCAGGTCTGACTGCACGCTATAGCAAAACATATAGCTTCATTTTTAATTGGTTATTTCAGTTCAAGTGAATTTGATCATTTTAATAAAACCAGTTGGCTTTCAGTCATCTTGGAAGCACTATTTTAATATGACATACGTTCCTTTTCATTTCCATGTTCTTAAAACATTTCTCATCAATGGGTTGGTTTATGGGAAGCTAAAGGGAACAAAATGTTGCTTTTTCTAATGCCCCTCTAACCTTATCTCAATGTGCAAGGTAGCCTTTTTTCTCCATTTAAACTAATTAATACGGTTATCTTCTAAGAAGTTAAATTCTCATCCATATACTTGTAATGTAATAAATTCTTTTAAAAATGGAAACATTTGCTCCCTACAATCGTAGCTAAAAAGATCATGCACAATAAGTTTGTAACTTCAAATATCATTCAATTTAAAATTTATTTATTACTAGCGTGCAAAAATTAGTTTATGACAAAGTACACTTAACACATGTTCTATATTTTTTGGGAGAGTTATCAATTAGATAATTAGACCATATACAATGACTAATTCAGAAAATGCCAGTCTTGACTGCCTACAAGGAAGATAAGACTACACCAGCTACCTGTTTTTGCATACTTATTACTTTTTAGAATGCACTTTTAATTGTTTTATGACCAAAATCCAATTGTTGTACATGTCAAAGAAAATTAATATTTGCAGTTGAAGTAGGTTTTTGTTCAAGAACCTTCTCTTACACCTCTGTAAGTTGGAGTGAGAAATCTCATGGAAAGAATTTTGCATCTACAATTGATAGGCACATAGAGACTTGGCAAGAGATGCAGTCAGGCAGTCACTCGTACTGCTAAAGAATGGGAAAACTGATAGCCATCCGGTGCTACCCCTTCCGAAGAAGGCCCCAAAGATCCTCGTTGCTGGTACTCATGCTGATAATTTAGGATATCAATGTGGTGGATGGACAATTGGACCACAAGGTTTCAGTGGCAACAACGGTATAAGGGGTATGCTCTTTTCACTCAGTCTCCGGAATCATAAATCAAGAGTTTTTGGAAATTGAAAATTCTTCATGCATTAAAAATATTTCCCGGCTAGTTGGGAAGATCTATGGGGAAGTTTTGAAACTGAAGCATCACTCTGGTGGCGCCATGATAAGTTAGAGATGTATGTGAGTTGAGATACAGAAAGTGACCCTTTTCTGCACGCCTAAATGTGCTCAATAGGACTTTCTTTTAAAATGCACATGTAGTTTTATTGATGATTTAGATCTCAAGTATTGTACCATCATTAGTAGAAGATAAACAAAGAGTTCTCCTTTTGAACTTCTTAGATGTCAGAACTTTATTAAATAATCCAGTTATCCACTCCTTTCTGTTCACTCTTCAAGTTAATGAGAAACTTTCTCTTCAATATTAGAAAACTTAGATCAATTTAATACTTCATTTTGCCAATTCGCAGGAACTAGCATCCTTGCAGCCATCAAATCAACTGTTGATCCAAGCACAGAGGTTGTGTTCCGTGAGGATCCTGACAGTAACTTTGTTAAATCTAATGGCTTCTCATATGCCATTGTTGTTGTTGGTGAAACCCCGTATGCCGAGATTGAAGGGGATAGTAAAACGCTTACCATGTTGGATCCTGGTCCGAGCATCATAAAAAACGTTTGTGGTTCTGTAAAGTGTGTGGTGATTGTCATTTCTGGAAGGCCAATAGTGATCGAACCATACATTTCATCAATGGATGCTCTGGTCGCAGCTTGGTTACCTGGCACTGAAGGCCTAGGAGTCACTGATGTCCTTTATGGAGACCATGAGTTCAGTGGGAAACTTCCAAGAACATGGTTCAAATCTGTGGATCAACTGCCAATGAATGTTGGAGATCCACACTATGATCCCCTTTTTCCTTTTGGTTTCAGACTCACAACTGGTTCGGTTAAAGACCTTGCCGCAAAGTAAGTTACTACTAGTATTGCTCCATATTATCTGATGCGCGAATCTGACCAACATCCTATGATTTCTCTTACTCGTCATTCACTTGTTTTTTTGTGAACTTCTAGATGGAGCCAAGAACTCTGTTCTGTATTGTTTCGTACTATTGGACCGTTTTATTTAATGTCAAGTCACGTCTCTAATTTCCATTATCAAACAAAGAAATATCACCCAACAGGAGTCTGGGACAGTATATACGTTTCCAATATCTTTTTCTTACATGTTAAAATCTTGCTGCATCTAGTGAAATGTTAATCCTTTAATTATCGATTGTGTGATTTAAACTTGCTAATCTACTTTCAAGCTTATTTCATGTTCTTATACATCTGGATTTCAATTTTGACATCATTTATCCACACAAGGGAAAAAAAGTTCAATGTCATTAGGATGTTAATTGCGATTTCGTTTTATGCATAGGTCAACATCAGCAGGAGTTAGTGGAACATCATCCTTTGTTGCAACAATCATTGCTACAATCGCCATTTGTATATTGCAGGTACACTTCTAGTTCTTACCAACAGTCAGCCATGTGCATCAGTTTGTTCTATACTTCAGTCATGGTTTTAGGAAAATTGAAGAGGTCAAGAAATCAGCCTCAAATGCTTGGCCATTTATTTAGTAACCATGATTCTTTGGATTGTAATAGTTAAAGTTATAGGTGTCACAAATGTTCTCCTAAGGTGATGGCTGCAAGTGGCAAGTGTATAATATCTAAATAAGTAATACAAAGGAAATATTCAAAGTTCACCTCCACGGGAACTATGTATGAGAACGTTCAGTGAAATCTATAGTCAATTTGTAACTAGGAGTCACAAAGTGAAAAGTTAGGAATGATGTGGGTGTAAATATTAGGATGGATGTATTACATCTATTGTGCAAACATCTATTGTGTTTACAACATTGTGGGTGTAAATATTAGGATGGATGTAATACATCTATTGTGTCACAGATGTATCAAATAGTGTAAAGTGACCAAATTGTATTATGCTCTTAATGCTCTTCCTTTCCAAGTATGCTCCCGCAATGCTCAATGTTTTATCTTATGCTGTGAATCAGGTTCTTCTCCTATTCTGACCTATGATTTAAGTTCATTTAGAAAGATTAGGTAGATCCTATTCTTATATGTTTATAGTCAATTTAACTTGGTTCATTGACCTCAAAACCCTCTGGATTTATAGGAAATCACCATACATTTAGGGTCAATTAACATGTGTTTATGTCTAAACCCTCTCTTATATTGCTTTTGTGAATTCACTATGATCCAACCCTTTCAATACTGAGTCGTAGTTAGTATGCTTGCCCAAGTGGCAAATTTAGTTAAACATTAAACAAACGAATCAATAGAACCAAACAACATATCAATAATTCAGAGAATAATGCAAGTTTAAATCAGGAAAGCAATTTTATTAAAGTATCAACCCAATCGGATCTCGAGAGTTGTAGCTCATGATTGAAAAGTCAACTAGATTCATTGAGATAATTGAAATAATGGAAATGTTGGACATCTTTCCAGGAAAACGAAAAAACAGCAAAGATAAAACAATTAAGAAAAAGAGGAGGGGTCATTGAGGGGTTCTTCTTATTGACACTTAAGCTATCGAATTGTGTTGTTTGGAAGTCAAGTAGCCATTGTTCCGGACTTTTTGAAAGGTCATTTGTAGCACAAGTGTGAGGATCATTATAATTTTCGTTATATTTGAATCTGCATGTAGATGTCAAACCTAATCCCAAGTTTGGGACGAACTAATAATGAGATCTCCGATGTTTACATTACTTATGGTGGTGATTTACTGATTTGACTGCTTTACCTACAAAACTGGAGTAATATAACTTTATGTACTATTCGTGTTATATTGATTGTTTCACAGCATAATATTGTTGTGCTGTGCCGCTGCATACTATTATTTTCTCCCAACATTTTTTGATCAATGGTCAAAATCGCAGGAACATTAATATTAATCAATTGCTTCCGACTCTGGAAAATTTAAAGAAGAGGAGGATTCTGTATTGGTATGCATTAGTTTGCTTTTCTTTAGTTGAAAATGTAAATTAAAGTATGCACGTTCTCACACCAAAGCAAGGCATATCTCTCTCTCTCTTCTTTTTAATATATATAAATATATTATATAACAAAGAAGTCTGCTATGTCTCTGATCTGATCTTCTCTTTTCTTCTGGTTCGCGATTTGATCGACCGCAAAAGGGAAGATCGTCGGTTTTGGTTACAGGTTCGTTTTGTTTTGTTTTTCAGGCCATCAATATCATGGAATGTTTCTCCCATGCATTTCCACTTTCCTTCTTTTCTTCTTTTTACGTCGCATATTGCAATGGAATCGTTTTTTTTTTTCTGCTGAAAATATGTTTTAGTTCGATATTTTTGCAATTTAGTTGTATCGTTTAATAAGTTTCGATTTAATGGCTCATATATTTACATTTTGTAATTAAGTTCTTAGATGGTGAAGGTTAAATTTGGTTGATGTATATGAGATGATACTCAGTGAATTGGTAGATATAATATAGACATTGAGAAGTGGAAAAATAATCTATATCTAAGAATTTAAATAGTGACAAACGAAACTGAAATTTCTTTTAATTAACAGAGTATATATATAAAGAAACTCAAATGTTAGAGGGATTGTGACGTTTTATGGGGTTAGTGTTATTTTGAATTACAATGAAAATATCCACATTGTATTTTTTTTAACTATCGTTTTAATCTAACAAACATATAAAAGTGAGAATTCAAATTTCTGCATACTTTTTGGTCAAGTAATTTCCAGGGAGATCTAATGGACTCATGAAAATTTAGGCCTAAAAAAGTCAACTTGTAATTTACTAATCAATAAAATGTGTTATAATTTTATCCTTAAAAAATGTTATAATTTATCCACGTCTAATATCTATTTAGAAAATTTTATAATTATTTTTTCTTTTCTTTGCTTTTCCTATCTTCTTAGTTTAACAATATTTGAGAGCGATATTCCAATCTCTAACTTTGGTTTTCTTGTTTTTTTAGATTTATGTACAAGGTTACTTTTTATGATGCTTAACTTGAAACTGCTGTGGAAATGGAAAGAGGTATGTACAAGTTCTTCCCCCACCCCCAATAACAATAACAATAATAAAATGAAAATTGGAAAAAAGAAAAAAAAAAAAAACTAACCTCTAAATTAGAAGATTCTTTATATTATGTACATTTTTCAAGACCACCATTAAAAATTTCCCTTGGGCTCAAATGTTCTTTTTCTGTAGTAGAATTCTTTTGGCTCAAGTGGTTTTTTTTCCCACTAGAACAAATGTGGGTTACACTAGCACTAAAGAAGGGAAAAAAAAAAGTTAGTTGTTTTTTTTTTTCCTATCTCTCTCCCTCTCTTTCTCTTTTTTTGGAATGAGAAAAAGGAAACTCAAAATATTGATTTATTTATTTGAAATAACTTGACCTCATAGTTCATAAAACGGTGGTAAATTTAGGATTTGTTTGATAGAGAATTTAGATTCTGTTTTATGTTTTCAGATTCACTGATTATGCAAATATGTGTTTCGCGGACAATCTAGATTTTGTTTATGAAAAATATCTTCGAATTCTGTGATATAAATAGTGAAAAATCTTACCACAACATTATTATGTTTTCATTACATCCATTTTTTATTTTAAATTTTAAAATACAAAATTATATTAAATGAAGGTAAAAATATTTAGAAATACAATATATCATATTGTAAACTCAATTAGGTTTTTATAAAAAATAATATGTATTATGTAATGTATTATAAACTATATAATATTACAAATAATAATTACATAAATTTTTTAACTTAAATCATATTCATAAATAATTAATAATAGTTTATTGAATTTTATATAGCAAAGCATTATATGTACAAGTCTAACAAAAAAAATCTATAAAAGAAAGTAAAAAAAAAAAAAAAAAAAAATCTACAAATGAGTTATAAAACTAATTTATTACATTACAATTGTCGTCTACAAGTCTTCATGTTTTGAAATCAATCTTGATTTTTCACTTGTCTTCATGTTTTGAAATCAATCCTGATTTTTCACTTACTTTTGATTTGAATAGATAGCAACATAAATAAAATGCTGCATCTCATGAAATGCTATATTCTAACTAATTAAAATATTCACTTAACCAATATATTTTAAATCGTCTTGACTTTATACCAAAATTCTTAAGTGGAAAAGTATGATTTCGAGGCTGACAATAGGAGTGATCATTGAAATCGTTAAAATCAAACCGAATGCTAAACCGAACCGAAACTGAATTAATGTTGTCCGGTTCGGTTTGATATATTTTCAAACCGAATTATTGCAGTTCGGTTCGGTTTCAAATTTAAAAATCGATTTGAAACTGAACCAAACCGCTTTTTAAATAAATATATTAAAAAACAATATATATAATTTAAAAAATATGAAAAAGCATAAAAACAAAAATAAAAAACAAAAATAGAAACTGAATCAAATCGCTTATAATTTAGAAAATATGAAAAGGCATAAAAAATTAAAAAAATGAAAAACACAGTGAAATTGAACTGAATATGCGGTTCCGTTCAGTTTCAGAAAATACACTTTTTAAATTTGCGGTTCGGTTCGGTTTGAGCCGCAAACCGAACCAAACTGAACCATAAATACTCCTAGCTGACTATGACCTTTTAGTAAATATGCTTTATGAACTGGATCTCGAATACTATAAATATAATAATAATAATTTTGGTTCTTAGACCAAGATGTGCAGGTATTTTTTCTAGATTGCCATCTGTATAAAATCGATCAAAATCTAAAACATTTTTTTTTATTTGCAGATGATACCTCTACATTCTCTATTGTCGTTTTTCGTTTATAATATCACTCCATATTAATTCTAAATTAATTCTACAAAATACTAATAATAAGAATATCACATTCTATTATATAGATTTAAAGGCATAAAAACATAAAGTCTAAGATTTTAAAACTTATTTGTCAAGTTTGTATATCTAAACGAGTGGCAGTAAATAATCCTCTTGCTTAAACTTTGAAATTAATTTAAAGAACCTATACGAGTAAATGTGAATGTAAAAATAATATGAAAATAAACAAAAATATGTAAAGTGTAATATGAATATAAAAATTATGTGCAAAAAATGAACGATACCCTTTTAATCGAATGTTCTTGAGATTGAAAAATGAATTTCGAAAAAAAAAAAGGAAATAAAATTTATAAACGGTCCAATCTTGTTGCCGATAAAAAAATATTGTTTGATTTTTTATTAAAAAATGATACATTATTATATCCTAAATATCATATTGTTTGACCTACTTTTCTTTATTATTCTTTACACAACTTGGGCTTTAAAAATCCATCAGAGACGAAAAATCTGGGTAAAAACTCAAATAAAAATGTGAAATAAAATGTCTGCCATCAAACAACACCACACGACAACAAGCTAGCTCTATTTTTGTTACTCAACTTTAACTTTCATAAATATATATATAATTTTATAATTTATATTGAAAATACAAAAGACAGATAAATTGGGGGCATGACCCCTCAGTGGCTCTACCCATGATTACATTAAATATTGGTAACTATAGCTAGTTTAATGATTTATAAATACATAGTATCAAACACATTTTAAACAACTGACTAAATTAAAATCCAACTTATGAATCTGCTACAAAACATATATCTAAAAATATGAAATACAATTGTGTTTTCATTGAATCTTTTGCTTTCAAATGTTTTATCAAACAGGGCCTTAGCTATCATAGTTTTAAAACTTGTGTCTATTTGTTATCTACTTGCAAGTGTCTAATAAATTTTTAAACTTTTGCTTTTTGTGTTTAATTAATTTCTTATAAAGTTTTAGTTATATGATGGATGGAACATTAAACTTTCAATGATACTAATATGTATCAAAGAGTAAATAATGTTGGATGAGATATCCATTGATGGCGATGCCAAAGCATAATATAATTTAGATTAAAAACGTTAGTAGAAAGCATGAGACAGAAGGAGCTAAAATTGAAAAAGAACTTATAGGTCAAGTGGTAGAATTATTATTCTATCACGATATTAAGGAAAGTATTCATGTAATTTATAATCAGGTGTGACTTTGGATGCCACAATGAATAAAAATAGGTCTCTCATTCTTCTTTGTAGAATTTTCTTGGGAGCCAATGTAGGTTAATCAGAAAAATTCTTTGCAGAAGTGCAGCGATTGTAGTAGTTATTGAAGCAATAGTGGATACGGTTGAGAAAAATTGATGAAAATAAGAAAGGAGAGAAACCAACACACAGTTTATGTGAAAACCCTAGAACAGGGAGAAAAGCCACGATATAGAACTTTTCTTATTATTTTTAATTGATACACATACAAGAGAACAGGGTGAATAAATAGACAGTAGAGAGCCCTAGGGTGAGAGACAATTACAAAAATACCCCTAGGGTAAAAACCCTATTTTCAACACTCCCCCTCAAGTTGGTGCATAAATATCAATAAGACCCAACTTGCTAAGACAACAGTCAAAATTAGGTCTCAGTAGCCCCTTGGTGAGAACATCTGCCACTTGTTGATTTGAGGGGATATAGGGGATACAAATTCTCCCATTATCCAGTCTTTCTTTAATGAAGTATCTGTCGATCTCTACATGTTTGGTTCTGTCATTCTGAACTAGGTTGTCTGCGATGCTTATTGTAGCTTTATTATCACAAAACAACTTCATTGGAAGATCCCTGTCTTGGTAAATATCAGTCAGCACCTTATTTAACCAGATTTCTTCACATATCCCTAAACTCATTGCCCTGTACTCAGCTTCAGCACTACTCCTAGCCACCACTCCCTGTTTCTTACTTCGCCAGGTGACAAGGTTACTCCAGACAAAGGTGCAATATCCAGAGGTCGATTTTCTATTAACGACAAAGCCTGCCCAATCAGAATTTGTGTATGCTTCAATAGTCCTTTTTCCAGACTTCCTGAACATTAGACCCTTACCAGGGGTCCCCTTCAAGTACCGAAGAATACGCTCAACTGCATTAATATATTCCTCATAAGGAGCTTGCATAAATTGGCTTACCATGCTTACTGCATATGAAATATTTGGTCTTGTATGGGACAGGTAGATCAACTTCCCAACCAACCTCTGGTACCTTTCCTTGCTAACAGAAACTCCGTTGTTTGTAACACCAAGTTTTGCATATACTCCACGGGTGTGTCAGTAGGTTTACAGCCAGTCATGTCTGTTTCTTTGAGCAAGTGAAGTGTATATTTCCTTTGCGATACTGAAATACCTTATCTTGATCGGGCCACCTCCATTCCCAGGAAGTATCTCAGCTTACCAAGGTCCTTAATCTCAAATTCTCTGGCAATTCTCATTTTAAGCCTCATAATTTCATTCTCATCATCGCTGGATAGAACAATATCACCAACATACACTATGAAGACGACAATCTTCTCGGAATCGGACCGTTTCGTAAATAGTGTATGATCTGAGTGCCCTTGGTTGTACCCCTCTGCTTTAACAAATGTGGTGAACCTATCAAACCAAGCTCTTGGGGACTATTTTAGTCCATATAAGAACTTTTTCAGTCTACAAACTCTGTGTTTGAACTGATTCTCGAATCCAGGAGGAGGACTCATATAGACTTCTTCTTCAAGTTCTCCATTAAGGAACGCATTTTTAACGTCCAACTGATGCAGTTGCCAATCTTTGTTTACAGCAATTGGCAACAAAACCTGAATAGTGTTGAGTTTGGCAACGGGAGAGAACGTTTCAAAGTAATCAACTTCGTAAGTCTGGGTGAAACCTTTAGCAACCAGTCTGGTCTTATATCGATCAATCGTCTCATCTGATTTGTATTTTACGGTGAATACCCATTTGCATCCAATTGTCTTGTGCTCTTCAGGTGAAGGCATCTGTTCCCATGTACCATTTTTCTCAAGCACCCTCATTTCTTCCATAACAGCCATTTTCCATTCAGAGTTTTCCATTGCTTCACGAATACTGCTTGGGACCATGATAGTGTCCAAGCTGGTAGTGAAAGTTTTAAATTCGAGAGACAAATTATTATATGTCATGTAGTTGTGCATAGAATATTTTGTGCATGAAGGAGTACCTTTCCTTAGTGCTATTGGAAGATCGAGAAAGGCATCATGATTTTCCACCTCTCTTGGTTTCTCAGCATGACTGGTCACTTGTAAATCAAGAATTTTAGTAGTATCTTCCACTTCCTTGTCAACAACAGGACTTTTCTCTTTACTGTTATCACTCTCAACTGTTTCCTCATCTGTCATATATTCAATATTGCCACCTCCACCTCCTTCATCCTTATCTTCCCTGCACTTGTCAGTCTTCATACATATATCAACATCATTAGTTTCAGGAATACACGTACCTGAACCAAATGCAGGGTCTGATTCATGGATCGGAGCCGGCTGATTAACAGACGACAATTCTTCCTATAGTAGGTTATCCAAAGAATCTGGTTGGTAGGGAGGACAAGACAGGCTTTTTCAGAACTAGGAGAAGGAATCAAGGTGGAATCCCCTGAGGGAATATCATAGGTGGACCAGTTAGGCTCTTCACTTAAGCTCTCCCCCCTGAAGATGACTAACGGGGAAGAAAGGTTGGTCTTCAATGAAAGTAATGTCCATGGAGACAAAATATTTTCGAGAGGACGGATGATAGCACTTATACCCACGTTGGTGAAGAGGGTACCCAACAAAAACACATTTTTTAGCACGAGGGTGGAATTTTGTGCGATTTGGGCCATGAGAGTGGACAAATGCGACACAGCCAAAGACACGGAGAGGTACATCAGAAATCAGGTGAGTAGTCTGAAAGGATTCTTTGAAAAAGTCCAAGGGATTATGAAAGTCAAGAACACGAGAAGGCATACGGTTGATGAGGTGAACCACTGTAAGAATGGCATCCCCCCACAGGTAGGACGGAAGAGTGGCGGACAATATTAAAGTCCGGGCAACCTCTACCAGATGGCGATTTTTACGCTCGGATACTCCATTTTCTTGGGGAGTATAAGCACACGAACTCTGGTAGACTATTCCCTTTGACACAAGAAAGTCATGGAAAGAGGTGTTAAAGAATTCTCGTCCATTATCACTTCTTAAAATCCCAATCTTGACATGGAATTGGGTTTCAACCATGGTATAAAATTGTTTAAGATAGAAAACACCTCTGACTTATTAGCAAGTAAGAACACCCAAGTGAGGCGTGTATGGTCGTCTATAAAGGTGACGAACCAACGTTTACCAGTGGAGGTAGTAGTCGGTGATGGTCCCCAGACATCACTATGAATGAGGGAGAAGGGACTAGACGGCTTATAAGGTTGAGAACGAAACGGAATACGACTTTGTTTGGCACAAATACATACATCACAAGTTAGAGACTCTATATTAATATTGCGAAATAAATGCAGAAATAAATATTTCATATACTGAAAGTTTGGATGTCCTAAACGATAATGCTATAACATAAAGTCATTTTCGGAAGTAGAAAATTTTAAAGTCATAAAACCAGTTCTATGATCCTCCCTAGAAGAAGCATCGTCAGAAAGGAAGTAAAGCCCCCTATCATGCCGGGCAGTGCTAATCGTCATCCCTGACTTCTGATCTTGAAACACAACAGAATCTGGTGAGAAAATAGCCTTACAGTTCAGATCCTGTCTCTTATACACATCTAGATGTGTATAAGAGACAGATCCCCGACTTCTGATCTTGAAACACAACAGAATCTGGTGAGAAAATAGCCTTACAGTTCAGATCTCTTGTAATTTTACTGACCGATAAAAGATTATATGAGATTCTAGGCACATGAAGTGTATCACGTAATACTAAACCATCAAACGGGGAGGTATTCCCTTTCCCTACAACCTGGGCAAAAGACCCGTCTACAATTCTGATACATTCATTCCCCGCACTCAGATAGTAAGAAACAAACAACTCTAAAGAACTAGTGAGATGATCTGTGGCCCCTGAATCTACGATCTAGGGTTTCTTGCCATTAATGCTAATAAGGCCAAAAGATGGGAATGTACCTGATTGAGCAATGGCATTTACACCGATAGCATTCAAATTAGTCTTACTATCGGCTGAGGACTGACTGTGTATTCTCAGTAACTGAATCACATACAAGAGCACGCCCGGAGTTTGATCTGTCATGTGACTGTCATTTCTTACTGTTTGGGGGCCTGCCGTGCAGCTTCCAATATTGGTCTTTCATATGCCACGACTTCTTACAATGCTCACAGATAGGTGTGGGTTTTTTATCATTGTCGGAACTGGACGCCTTTGAAATAAAGGCTGATACATCAATGGAGGCTGCCACAGGATTGTTAATAGCCTATGATCGATTTTCTTCTAATCGAATCTCTGAACACACCTCTCTGAGAGACGAGGTAGGTCGTTGACCCAATATGCGATTCCGAACACTGTCAAATTTTGGGTTCAATCCAGCCAGAAAGACATAAACCCGATCTGCCTCTTCAAGTTTCAAATATTGTGCCCTATCCTGTGCGCAGTTTCAAACAATCTCCCGGAACAGATCCATCTCTTGCCAAAACACTGACAGTTTATTGAAGTAGGAAGTAACGTCCATGGTCCCTTACTTGCATTCATGGACCTGTTTGTGTAATGTGTACAACTGGGATGCATTCTGTCGTTTCGAGTACAAGTCCCTGGCTGCCTGCCAGATATCTCTAGCAGTTGCTGCATATAGTAAGGGTCGGCCAATCAACTGCATATAGTAAGGGTCGACTAATCTAGGGCTCCATACTGTTGATAAGAACAGACCGTAATAGAGAATCCTCCCCTTTCCAGATTCTTTCTTGAGGATCATCTGGGATAGGTTTAAGAATTTCTCTTGTCGATACTCAAATTTGTGCCTGCCTTCTAGGGCCACTCTAATCGACTGGGACTATGAGAAATAATTCTCCCCATTTAGTTTTTCTTCGACCAGAATTCCTGCAGAATTTCCCATTGAACCAGTTAAGTAAGTTGTATTGGGCAAAATAGAGAACGAGTTTACCAGATTCTCTGGACAAACAGGTTATTGGGGATTTGTGCCAAGCATTGTATCTAGATCTGAAATTTGCTGGTGCAGAGAGGCCAACTGTTGTCTCACATCGTCTGAGTAATGGACCGAACTACAAGTGGTTGGAAACTGGGCTGCCATTGTTGACTGACCACATGTTGCCAGCGAGAAGATGGTCGCCGGTTGAGAGATCGCGGGCAGGTAAGAGGATCTCGGCTGGTTGTGTTGCTCGAGGTGGTTGCCGATCTGTCGCTGGTCGAACGCGCCTAGAGCAGAATCGGAGAGGTCTAGTTCTCCTTTCCGGATGGGTGGGTTCGCCGGATCTGAAGCGGAAACCCTAGGGTACGCCAGCGCGGTCGTTAAATGTTTGCAGGTTGAAGCTGAAACCCTAGGGCACGCCGGATGGATAAAAGCACGCCCAGCCTGTTCGTCGGGTATTTGCAGGTCAAAGGCGCGATCGGACACGGACGAAGGGACTCTGTCTACCGAGGGGTTGCTGTGGACGCGGACGTCCCTGATTGGAGCCAGATCTGATCCGCCTCGCGGTGGGTCTAAGTTGTTGCTGCGACCGTACCCGATCTGATTCGGATCAGTCGATGGCGGCACGAGACGAGGCAGATCGACTCTGTTTGCGTATTCTTCAGATCTGTCCATGTGCGGCACAAACATCCAACTGGATTCCGTTAGGTGAGGCGGCTCCCATTGACGGCGGCTCTCTGTTGATTGCAACTGGACGACAGAGATTAATTCCGGTAAGGCAGCTTGAAAACACTCCTTCACAGCGGCCCGTATAGCAGTTTTCATATCAAAACTCGAAGATCCACCAGCTGAAGGCAACTGTGGATGGTTCTCTTCCATAATGGCTAGGGTTTCCTCCCCTTGCTCTGATACCATGATGAAAATAAGAAAGGAGAGAAACCAACACACAGTTTACGTGGAAACCCTAGAACAGGGAGAAAAACCACGATATAGATCTTTTCTTATTATTTTTAATTGATACGCTGAATACAAGAGAATAGGGTGAATAAATAGACAATAGAGAGCCCTAGGGTGAGAGACAATTACAAAAATACCCCTAGGGTAAAAACCCTATTTTCAACAAAAACCTCTCACTTCTATCATAGAAAATAAATAGAAAATAATAGAGAAATTTAAAAGAAAGCAGTAAATCTAAGAATACAAGAATTTACTTAGAAGACTCCCCAATTGGAGGAAAAGCACGGACCAGAAAAAATCTACTATGTGAAAATTGCTAAAATCATAAGATCTCCCCCTGATTCGAATTAGAGAAAAAAAAAAACTTTAAGCTTACGTATGTTAATTAAATTTTCCTCTTTGCTTTTTCTACTTTGAGAGTGGGAAAAAAGAAAAAGGTATGAGTAGATAATGACTTTGAAGAGAGTGATTTTGTAATTCGGGTGGGGGAAGATTTCTGTGTGATTGTAGTAATTTTTCACGTAGTAGATTTTCTTTTGTTTGTGATTTTTCTCCAGTTGGGGAGTTTTTTAACGTAAATTCTTGTATTCTTAGATTTATTGTTTTTTTTTTTTTTAATTTTTATGTTATTTTCCGCTTGTTTCTTGCGATAAAAGTAGGAGATTTTTTCCAAGAGATGTTGTTATTCAACTTCTTGTTGATATCGAAAAGGCCTATTAAACTATTCGTTCAAGTTCAATGAGATAAATCTGGTTACAATTTTGATTGAAAGACTAACTCAATCCCCTGAGGAAAGTCCTAACATGTTTCACTTTGGAAGTGATCGGTGAAATCTTTTACACAATCACAAGAACAGATATTGAACTAATAGGATGATCTATATTAGGCAAGTTCTTTCCATAATGTCTTCAACCTTACAAAATAAGTAGTAACAGACTTTTGAACTTGAACTAAATGGGAAGTTCAGACGAAGTTGGAAAGTGTGTTGTTGATTCGTACCTTGATAAATATTATTGTAGATCAAGCCAAAATTTTCAAGTGGAATCAAAGAAATTAACACTAGCATCTATCTCTTTTAAAAGAGAATTCAAAATCTAGACTATGACAACTACTGGTTATTCAAATGATCTAAGTGTTCATCAAATCTCTAGTCGAATGAGAAAGAGTGTCATCAACAAAACCCAATTTGTTCTTAACCGTAAGTTCGAGTATCATTGTAGAGCTCTATGATGTATAATTTGATTTGGTCAACGAATTGAAGACTCAAGCTCGTAATGTTAGAACGATGAAGAAATTGATAAGATGGTATATGGTTCAACAAACTAATTGATTTATGGGTTGAATGTTTTTTATGGTTTGTGGTTTTGTTTCCAACCACTAGAGTGGAAAGAAATGTAAGAGCATCAAGTGAATTTAGAAGCAAAATCAATTACCATATTAGATAGGATGGTAAATAATCTTGCATGAGATATTCATTGATAGCAAAAAGACATAATCACTAACGACAACGAAAAGGCAGTAAAGTATTTAACGAATACAATATTAATGACTAATATCTCTAATAAGAAACATGAATAGTGAGTATAGTTCAATTAATTAAGACACATGTCTTCGATTAAAAGATTAGAAGTTTAAATTCATCCTTACTTGTTGAACTTAATAAACATAAACATAAATATATAATATATCTAATACAGTAAAATATTTTAAAGGGTTAACATCACAAGTTTACCATTTTCATAGAGGTGAAAATATTGGGTTATATTGTAACAATTATAAACTGTGATGTGTTAGGTGACTTTTGTATTCTACAATATTTAACAACTTAATTATAAAAATCAAATATGTTAAAAAAAGATTATTCCATCGCATCGAAAATTAGAAGTGTAACGATAATTTTGAAATGTCAAAAATAGTTCATCGACCATTAAGGATGGCAAAAATTCCCTTAGGATCGGGTCCCTATCCCAATCCCCGATTTGACCGGGGATGGGGGCAAACCAAGGATCCTAATCAGGTCCCGGTCGAGGATGGGGAGGGTATCTCCACCTTGTCTCCGATTAAATTTTTATTTTATATATATATATTAAATGGGATGGGTCCCCGTGGAGACCCATTTACCCAACGGAGAATCCCTGTTCCCGTCCTTGCCTTCAATTGGCGGGGATGGGAGTCTCTCGCCTCGTCCTGGCTCCGTTGTCAACCCTTGAGATATGCATTTTTTTTTAGTTGAGAGATTTAAATTTTCATATTCCAAAACCTACGGAAGAAATAGAAATTAATTAAACGTAGATCAAAAATGTATTTTTTTTCCGAAATAAATTAATTCACTTTTTATCTTAAAGACAAAACAAATAATGTTGTGACTTTTTGCAAACAAAATACAAATGGACAAAAAAATGGAAAAAGAAATTAAACTTTAAATACAATAAAAAAAAAAAAAAAAAAAAAAACAATTAGCCTTGTTGGAAGAAAATTTATGTCATAAAATAAGTAAAATGAGGTACAATGAAACACAAATATAAAAAAAAATATAATATAAATAAATAAATTCTTTCTTAATTTCCTTGATTTCTCATCGATAAACATCTATCTATAAAATCTAGAAATGACCGTTATTCATAAAAATTTTGACAACCAGAATTTGACATATTTAGACACTGAACATATGTAATTATATGACACATGTCAATACATGAAGTAACGAGAGAATAACACTTCGACATTTGAACATTAAACATAGACATCTATATTACACCTATATTATTATGGTATTTATAATAATTTGTATATATTTATCAGAGCACCCAAACTTTTGGAAACAATTTTGCATTTAATACTTATATTTGCATCAACCTACTTCGTTAGGAAGATAGTTCTTTTTAGAGGTTGAATTAACAAGAAAAAGGGAAAAAATAAAAAGAAGTTCCCACGATGAATTTGCCACTCAACTGTGACGAACAGAGTTCAGTAATGGCGTAAAAGAAAATCTGAAGATTCTCTCTGTTTCCTCTCTCCCATTTCCCACGATTTAGCTTTTCTTCTTTCCACCTCTCCACTTTTCCCAGCTTTCGCTCTTCCACTCTTCAACCAAACTCAATATCTTATCCCCATTTCCTCCATTGTTTTTCCTTAGCTTCCATTTCATCTTCCCTATTTTGCTTTCTCGCATTGCCACTCTCATTCACACTTTCAGGTAGCACCTCTCTCCCCCTATTACCTCTGTGTTTGATTACACTACTGAAAATGGGTTTGGAATCATGGGTTTGAGCGGGAATAGAAAGTAGCTTCACTGATTCTAGTTTGGGTTTCGTTTTATCGCGTCTCATTCTTGTTTGTTCTTCAATTTACTTCAAGAAATTGATTCGTGCTAATTGAAACTGAGACGGAATGAACGAATACTTGAAGAAAATAGAGGCAGGGACTCTGGATTGAGATGGGTTTGGAATAGAGTAGGAAAAAAAGAAAGCTGAACCGAAAAACTTTGATTACAGAGCTAGGAGAAGATCTTTGAGTCTCATCTCATCACTAATTTTAACAATGTTATATCTAATAGGGAATGTCTTCTTTCTTTTTTCTTCCATTTTCTGCATTTCTCTTGGTATGTAAGTGCATTTGTACAGCAAGCGGGTTCACTTTGTGTATATTTTTTGGTCTTTTCAGTGTGGGTTAAACACTCAGGGAAAGAAGATGGCCAAGATTTTTGTTCAGGTGGTTGTGATTCTGTGCTTGGGTTGGTTGTGGTGGGTGACAATGGTGGACGCGGAGAATTTGAAATACAAAGACCCTAAGCAATCAGTTGCTGTTCGAGTTAAGGACCTTCTTGGCCGAATGACTGTGGAAGAGAAAATTGGTCAGATGATTCAGATTGACAGGAGTGTTGCCAATGCTACAGTTATGAAAGATTATTTCATTGGTAAAACCAATAGATTCTCTTTCTCTCCTGTTCTCATGCTGTCAGTTTTATCTGTATGCTCTTCAAGATTTGCACATTTAATGATAAAAATATCTCATGCTCAAATTGTAAGTTTTGGTTTGGAGCAGTTCAGAGTAGTGTTTGGTGTTTTTTTTTTTCCAGTTTTGTGAGTGTTATGTTCCTAATCTGGTTCTAGGCTCAACTACACTTGATTCTTGTGGCAAATAGTTGAGATGTTGAACAGGTTCCACTCGCCTCTTTGTCATTGATGCTCTATATAATGTCTTAGAACATTACAGTTCTTCTAAGTAATCCTTCAGTTCCAAAGAGAAGAAAAATAATACTAACTGATATCATTGTCATCATAACAAAATAAATACCTTTGGAAATTTTTAGGAGTTTAAACGTTACAATCTATTAGAATTATATTTGAAGCACTATTGCTGTATAATGTTGTGAGGTCTAGAGTTTTGAATACTGTACTTTGAGCATTAACCTCTTTTCACTAATTCAATGAAGAGACTTGTTTCCTTTTAAAAATAAAGCTCTGGAGTTTTGAAATTTATATTACTAAATATGCCAATTTGCTTAAGCAATCTCGAATTCATGGTCAAGGGCATATAGTGTTGAGGTTATGGCATTCCAGTATGACTTGTCACAAGTAGCAACTGATTGAAAAACCTCTCGTTCGTGCAACTGTTCAAATTTGTACAGGAAGTGTGCTAAGTGGTGGTGGAAGTGTGCCGCTTCCAGATGCTCGTGCTGAAGATTGGGTTAACATGATAAATGATTTTCAGAAGGGTTCTCTTTCTAGTCGACTGGGTATCCCAATGTTTTATGGCATTGATGCTGTTCATGGCCATAATAATGTTTACAATGCTACAGTATTTCCTCATAATGTTGGACTTGGAGCTACCAGGCAAGTGTTTTTCTTTTCTTTATAGCCCAGCACATAAAAGTTGTAATATAGTCAATGTTTTCTAGATCCTTTGCTTCATATATCCTTTTTATGTGGTCTTCAAGTTTAACCTAAACTTATGCTCGATTGAGCTGTGCTGAAGTTTGCCTACCTAGAAAGCTCCAATAAAATTTGTTCTGATAGAGCACGGTAGAATGAAAAATGTACAAACTCTTTACATTTGTTCCTTGTCTTTCCTACACAGAAACCCTGACCTAGCTCGAAGGATTGGTGCTGCAACAGCACTTGAAGTTAGAGCGACGGGGATTTCTTATACCTTTGCTCCATGCCTTGCGGTAAACACATGTTGCTTATTTAAAAAAACAGATGTTTGATTGAATCTCACTATTTGTTTTAGTGGTAAACTAGATGTATAACAGTCTCTTTCCCTGGAAACTTTCTTTTAGGTTTGTAGGGACCCAAGGTGGGGGCGGTGTTATGAAAGCTACAGTGAGGATCCAAAAATTGTGAAAGAAATGACGGAGATTATAATTGGCCTGCAAGGAGAGCCTCCTGCTAATTATCGGAAGGGAATTCCATATGTTGGCGGAACGTATGGCCTTTGAAGATGTAGAATTTTTTTTTTTCTTTTTCAATATAAAATTGTGAATCCATGCAAAATGTTTCCTGAAAGCCTCTTCACGTCAGTAGGGTAATGTTTTCCTCTAGTCACAAAAAATCGTATGGCATATCAAAGTGTGGGTCCATTTTATACAACATTCTGGAAGTTGAATATGGAAATGGAGCATTGCATCCTGCGAAACTGTTATTCTTCTACTAAATTACCGACAGAATGTCTGATTTCTTTGTAAACTCTCTTCCTCCGCTCTTGCAGTAAAAAGGTTATCGCCTGTGCAAAGCACTTTGTTGGAGATGGTGGGACAACTCATGGCATCAATGAGAATAATACCGTTATTAACAGGCATGGACTGCTCAGCATTCACATGCCTGCCTATTTAGATTCGATCATCAAGGGCGTTTCATCAGTAATGGCTTCCTATTCTAGTTGGAATGGAGTAAAGATGCATGCAAACCGTGAGCTGATTACTGACTTCCTCAAGGGCACCCTTAAATATAAGGTATTTCTGACAGTTTAAGTTTGTTTTGAAAAACTATCTTCTGTTTTGTTAAAACCATTTGCTGATATTTTATTTCTGAAATTATGCTACTGTCTGACATTTACTAATTTTACTATGTTTCAGGGTTTTGTCATCTCAGATTGGGAGGGTCTGGACAGAATTACTTCCACACCTCATTCTAATTACACTTACTCTATTCAAGCTGCAATTTTAGCTGGCATTGACATGGTTGGTGGTCTCTCTTTTAAGGGTCTCTTAAATCAAAATTGAACTGTTGACTGATTCGTAGTTTTGAAATGTTGGAATTGAGTGCAATATTTGATAATGGAAGTTGGGGTATTTGGCTTTTGTTCTTTTTTCTGCAGGTCATGATTCCTTACAAGTATGCAGAGTTCATTGATGATCTTACATTTCTAGTGAAGAGCAATGTCATCCCAATGGATCGCATTGATGATGCTGTTGGGAGAATTTTGTCAGTCAAGTTCACAATGGGTCTTTTTGAAAGCCCCTTGAGTGATTACAGCCTTGTCAATGAGCTTGGGAGCCAGGTCTTACTCCAACTATTTCAAAATATATACCTGACCCTTCTTTAGTTAGAAAGTCAGATGGGTGCCAGTTTAATCATCTTAGAAGCATTTATATCGTGTACTTATCTTTTCATTTCTATTGTCCTTGAAAAATTTCTCATCAATGGGTTATAACTTATAAGTATGAGAGGAGCTTAGTGGGAGAAACTTTTGATTTCTCTTAATACCCCTCTAACTTTATCTTAAAGTTAAATATAACCTTGTCTCTCAATTTAAACTTCTGATTTTTCTTAATGCTCGAATACATTCTTTTTCCTCTAGCTAAAGAAATCCCATGAATGTTCTCATGGACATAATTTTGCATTTATAATTAATAGGCACATAGAGACTTGGCAAGAGATGCTGTGAGGCAGTCACTTGTACTGCTGAAGAATGGGAAAAATGATAGCAACCCATTGCTACTACCCCTTTCTAAGAAAGCCCCAAAGATCCTTGTTGCTGGCACTCACGCTGATAATTTAGGATATCAATGTGGTGGATGGACAATTGCATGGCAAGGGTTCAGTGGCAACAATGGTACAAGAGGTGTGTTTCTTTTCACTTATTCATTAGAACCATAAATCAAGAGTTCTCCGAATTTGTGATTTTTCATACATTAAAAAGTATTTCCTGGCTAGTTAGGAAGATACCTGGGGTAAGTTTGAAACATTCTGGAGATGTATGCTAGTTGGGATACAGAAAACAACATTTGTTTGCTAGTCTAAACGTGCTGATAAGAACAATTTTATAAAATGTACATATCTATAGTCTAACTATACTTTTTTAGTCCCTGAATTCTAAAGAACATGTGCATCTGATCTATGAGTTGTCAAAATATACCTTTTCAGTCTCTGAGTTTTTAAGAATAGATGTATCGATTCTTAAAAATCTATTCTTAAAAACTTGAGGACTAAAAATGTCTACTTTGAAACCTCAAGCCCAAATGCACATATTCTTAAAAACTCGAGGATTAAAAAGGTAATTTTCCCTTTCAAAGTTTGTAGATAACAATGAGTTTTCCTTTTGGACTTCTTAGTTACCAAAACTTTCTCAGATAAGCCAAGATTATTCTCTCATTTACTCTCATTGTTCAAGTCTTTTTTTTTTTTCATATTAGAGTAGGAAACATTCAAGTTTTCCATTCTCTACTTTGCAGGAACTACCATCCTCGCCGCCATTAAATCAACAGTAGATCCAAGCACTGAGGTCGTATTCCGTGAGGATCCTGATAGTGACTTTGTCAAGTCCAATGACTTCTCGTATGCCATAGTTGTTATTGGTGAAGCTCCATATGCTGAGACTGGAGGGGATAGTACGACACTTACCATGTTGGATCCTGGTCCAAGCATCATAAAAAATGTTTGTGGTTCTGTAAAGTGTGTGGTGGTTGTCATTTCTGGAAGGCCAATTGTGATGGAACCATACATTTCATCAGTTGATGCTTTGGTAGCTGCTTGGTTACCTGGCACTGAAGGCCTAGGAGTCACTGATGCCCTTTATGGAGACCATGGATTCAGTGGGAAGCTTCCAAGAACATGGTTTAAATCTGTAGACCAACTGCCAATGAACGTTGGAGATCCACACTACGATCCACTTTTTCCTTTCGGTTTTGGACTTACAACTGGATCGGTTAAGGACTTTGTCGCGAGGTAAGTACT
Source organism: Benincasa hispida (assembly GCF_009727055.1). Lineage (NCBI taxonomy): Eukaryota > Viridiplantae > Streptophyta > Magnoliopsida > Cucurbitales > Cucurbitaceae > Benincasa > Benincasa hispida. The sequence goes on along the minus strand of NC_052355.1, from coordinate 24,690,279 downwards.
AATCTTACTCCATATTAACTGATATCCTTCGATTCGGTTTTGGGCACATTTTTGTTTAATGCCAAGTCACGATCTAATTTCCATTTTGAAATGGAGACCAGTATATTACTTTTCCCATTCTTTTGCTTGCATATTAAAATCGTACTCAGATTTTAAAATCACTTTTAGTTCTTAAATTTTCATAAAAGCAACCATTTAGTTTTCGTAACAATTTAGTCCTTATTGTAGAAATTAGTGTTAAGATTTAATGAGATTTTTTGAATAAATAAACCAATAAAGTAATTAGAGATTCAATATTTTTATAAAATACAAAGTTTATATCATAAAATAATAAAAATTCATATAATTTTGATGACTCGTTTTTACTTTAGGGACGAAATTGCTATAAATTTGAAAGTACAAGGATGAAATTGTATGTATAAAAGCTTAGGGACTAAATTGTTACAAAATTGAAAGTACTGAGATTAAATCGTTACAAACTAAAGTTCAAGAACTAAATTGTTACTTACATGAAAGTTTAGGGACCAAATGTATTTTTTTCATCTATAATGTTTCTGTGATTTTAAGCTTTTGCTAAAATGTTCTTTGTTGATCCATTGCATATGAATTTCAATTTCAACATCATTTTATTCCCAAAGGAACTTCAATGTCATTAAGATGTTGATTTTGTTTCATCCATAGGTCAACATCGGCAGGAATTTGTGGAACGCCATCCTTGATTGCAACGATCGTTGCTACAATTGCTTGTTTGTATATTGTAGGTACAGTCAGCCGCAGGCATTAGTTTGTTGAGGACTTAGTAATTAGTTCGGGAAATTTGAAGTTATGAGGTTAGGTTACGATATCAGCCTTGTAGGTTGAAACAATCTCAAATGCTTGGCCATTTATTCAGTGAATGATTTTATGGATCGTAGTAGTAAAAGCATCCATCTTAGTTACATTAAGCTTTACCTTATTTTAGTTTCTGATAATGTCCTTTGGCATTTAGAAAGCAACTCTTGGAATGATTCTCCATTCTCTGCTGATAGAAAGACATGAAAAAAGCAGAATAGTCACAAACCCATATCTACCAAGTATTAGAGAGAGACCCGCACAGAAGTGCTGTCTTCTAGTAATATATATATATATATGACCGAAAATCAATCGAACAAAACGGTTTATATATATATATGAGCTGAATATTTTTGGTTTCGTTTGGTTTGGAACAAACGGTCTGATCGGTTTGATATATATTCAAAACCATACCTAACCATGAACACCCCTGTAATTCCTATGAAGCCTAACAGTTGTTGATGGCTAAAATAGATGGTAACGAGGCTACCAAAACCAAATTCGAATTTTGGCACAAAGCTTTTTTTGAGGGAAGGTAGAACAAAATTTTTAGTTCTTTTGTTAGTTTGGTGGAAGAACACCAGAGTATGAAATTTTTTTGCATGAAAAAGTTGAAGGATGAAATTGCAACAATCACTTGATTTAAGGGCAGTTAATACGAAAAAGAAAATTAGAGAGAAGAATCTATAAGAAAAGAATTAGAGAAATAAAAAAAATGCAAAAATGATAATAAAAGATGTTGGAGAGAGATATTGTTCTAGACAATAATCTAATTCCAACAAAAGTATAGTTTAATTGATATAAATTATGAATTATCTACCATTCATTCCACATATTGTTGGACTTAAAAACAACTAAAATTTAATAAAAAATAAAAACCAGTTATCCTTCTAACTTTTAATCTCAAAGGGAGCCAAGCTAATCATTTGATTTTTGGTAAAACTAAGTTTATGAATATTATTTCTACCACTAGGCTTCTTTCTTTCTTTCTTTATTTTTTGTCTACTTTTTTGAAATCTAAGCCATACTTGGAAAACTAAAACAAGTCATTTTTTAAAACTTGTTTTTGTTTTTAAGACTTGGTTAAGAATTCAAATATTTATTTAATACTTAATAAAATGAAAACTAACAAGCATAATTTTTAAAAATAAAAAATTTAAAATGAAATTATTATCAAACAAAGCCTAAATAGTTATTTTCACCATCACTCCCTTTACAATTTGCATTCAAGTGATACAATCAATTCCAGGGTTGAACTTAACCATGGAAATAGATTTTTTGGATAATAACAGAAATAGATACATACTTGTTTAGGATATTAGTTCCATAATCAAACTGTTGAACATTGGGAGATTCTAATAAAACTGATTTTAGATGAAGCAAGTGTTGTGTTGTGGTTCTGAAGGTGAACCATCCAACCACGTGTGTTGTACGTGCATCCACATCAAACCACCCTCTGAAACTTTGCTCTGTTGCATATTCAAAGAGTGAGATGGATAAAAATGCCAAACATCAAAACAAAACCAACAATGGCTTATAGTTTTCACCTGTGAACTCATTAGAACTGTAGTGAAGCACCCCAAAAACTGATTCCCTGTATAAACAAAACAGGGTGTCAAGGGAGGAGACATAATATCTATTAAATCATCATTTTATAATGAATGGCATTGCAGAGATCAGAGACATAATATCTATTAAATCATCATTTTGTAATGAATGGCATTGCAGAGATCATATTCTTACCCGATAACCATGATGACGATGAACGTGAAGATGAAGATGAAGATTCCCATTTATTGAACCTGAGAAGCCATGAATTGGACCCGACCTGCGCGGATGAGAGCCCATCGAGCCAGGTCCGAAATGGAGTGGCCTTCATGTCACCATATAACCCTCTCATTCCATCTATCAATTCCTCCCTACTTCTCTCTTTCCCATTTGCATCAACTGCTATCCCTCCTGCAGGCTACATCATCAATCATCATAAATTTGAACTTCTCAAACCCCAAAAACCAACTCTATATTTTCATATTCCTAGCAGGGTAACAAATTAGAGATGAAGAAAAACTTGGTTCATAGTCACTCAGTGGATGATATTCCAGTAAAATGAGAAACACTGAATGAGATGAAAGCTTCCAAGATTGAATTAACTCCATATAACTTTGGACTATGCAAGACTTACAAAGATGGACTTAAGATATTCAAGATACAGCTCCGACTTCTCGACTTCACCACGTCTCCATCTCTCGTAAAGCACATAAAACTTCACAACTTCAAAACAAGGATCGATAGTCTCCACTTTGCAGCACCCTTTGGAATCTATAATGTCTCTTGGGGACAAATTAGGACCAAGTTGGAAGCTGCCAATAGCCTCTATGATCCCACCTGCACATCTCTCGCTAGCATGAATTACTTTTGGGTTGTCCTTTGCATTGTCCACATACCATTGTAGTAGCTCTTCCTGTGCATTGCTTACCTACACAAATGAGGAAAAAGATTATACCAGATAATCTAAGGTTTACAAGGACATGTTGACGATGATGCATCATCAGTAAATAGTTAGATAAGGAAGCTTTTTGAAGCTACAGACCATCACACCATAGACGTTGGGGACGCTGAAAAGATCAGTGTCATTTCCAGAATCGCCACAAACAAGAACATTGGTTGGAGCTTTCCGATCAGATTCAAACTTCTTAAGAAGATATGCAAGCGCCTCACCTTTTCCAGCACGTTTTGGCAATACGTCCAAAGCAATTCCACTGCTGTAGAGTACTTTTACATCCAACTGACACAGTATTTCAGTGAGTTAATAAAACGCCGTGATCCAACAACCTATCCTGCTCTATACATAATAATAAAAGGGAAACACAGGGCAGATTGTTTTTCTATTCTTTTCCTCTTCTTTCTTTAATGGGGCGTCGGAGATTGACTCTATCTTGGGGAGAACAAGCGGAGTGTTTAAAATGGCTAAACATCGAATTCAGTAAGTCTAGTTCAGCCAAAATAAAGAAAGAAATAAAAACAGATTTACCCCTCGTTTCTCTAAACGTTCAGATACAGCATTCACCACTTGTGGGGCTTTATTCTTCTCTACGAAGAAGCTAACTTTATGAGGCCGTTGCTCCGCTTCTGACTGTAATGTCCTCATATTATCGTGCAGGTTGAAGAAATATCCCAATCAAACCAATTAGGGCTAAAAAAAAGGAAATCCTCAAGAAGCAATGAGAATCGAAAACATCCATATAATACATAACTAGGAATGAAAACCCCAATATTTTCATCAAATCAGCATCTCTACCTGCGGCTTAAGTTCCGGAAATTTTAGGGTTTCCTCCATGACTAAATCTCGATTCCAGTTTCGATTCAGAAATCGTTCCCATTCTTCATCTGGAACCATCGATTCACCATACGCAATCTCCGTTCCGACAGACATTACCGTTATATCGGGGGTCAGCAGAGGCCTCTCCTCCCTCAATTTTCTATAACTCGTCGGCGATCTTCCGGTTGAGAATACGAGAAGAGAATCCCGACGGTAGTAGGCTTCCCATAGGGCATTAAACTTGAGAAGCGAGGTGTTGTGGTTATCATCGTGATCGACCTGTTAATTACAATCTCCATATCGAAATTTTCGAGAAGGAAAAAGGAAAATGATCACGCGAGGTAGTCGAAATTCAAACCATTGTGAGATCGAGATCGGAAACTATCATGAGCTTCGTTGAAGCATCCAGTCGATCCATTGCCAAACGATTAGAATAGAGTAATTGAATTGCTGAAACGATGATCAAATGGAAGCGTCAACATATTTGAAGTTTGGGGTTTAAATTCAAGCGCCAAAAGCAGATGAAGATTAACAGAATGAATTTTATTTTCATCTTTAAATCTTATTATATTTTAATCTCCAAATTTTATAATACGATTAATTATAGTGGTAAGATTATTTTTTTTAACAATTATTGCACTGTCAAATAAGTTAGTAATGCTAAAAAAAAAAAATCTAAATTTCAATTTCGAATAAGGAAATATAGACTTTTCATAGGAGATCTTAAAAGTCATTTTTCGTCCAAGATTTTGGCCGTTCACTATTTTAGCACATTTTTCTTGATATTTTATGTAACCTTCATCTTACTCAACTTATACGAGGAGCAATTTCATACTCAAACGAATTTATCTTTAAAGAGTTAAATTTCATACTCAAACGAATTTATCTTTAAAGAGTTAACATAATCTTAACAATAGGGACCAAACACTTTTTAAAAATTCAGAGACTAAAACAAACGTTTTTAAAAGTTTTGGGACCAAAATAGAACAAAGCTCAAAGTTCGGGAACCAAAATAGAATTTAAACCTATAATTTAAATGTTGATATCGATAAAAATGTGGCGGTTTCAATTCTATTAAAATATAAGATAAAATGTTGATGTCGATTGATATTTCTCAACAATATTAAAAAAAAGAAAAAGAAAAAATTGCTTAAAAGACTATATATAAACAAAAAATTCAAAACAAAATTTAAATTAGTAAATAAACCATTTATGTTTTTTAATATTTCATGATTTTTTTTACGATATAATATAAATATCAAATTCAACATTCATGTCCGTTGAACTCTAAAAATATAAAAATATTGATATGTCAGCCGAAGCTTAAAATTATAATTAGAATAATATTTTGGTATCTCTAATTTGGGGACCATTACGATTTAGTTGGTGCTTTTTTAATGGTGAAATTTTAGTCCTCATTCTTTCAATAAATATCTTAAGATTAGTTATTATATTTTCAACCACTCTTAAATTTAGGTCATGTTTGATAACTATTTCGTTTTTTTGTTTTTGATTTTTGAAAATTAAACTTATTTTCTCTCAATTTCTTACAATGATTTGCATTTTGTTAAGTATATTGGTTGAATTCTTAGCTAAATTTTAAAAACAAACACAAGTTTTTAAAAACTACTTTTTTAGTTTTTCTATATTTAGCTTTGTTTTTTAAACTATTGGTAAAAAGTAGAAAACAAAAGAAGAAAAATTGAAGGTGAAATAATGTTCATAGGCTTAATTTTCAAAAAACAAATAACCAAATGTTTACCAAACGGAGTCTTAGCTTTTCAAAATTAATCTTTATTGAAATTGGTCGAATAATAATACTTTTTAAACAAAAAAGACGCCATGTAAATATATTTTCAAATGTTATAAAGAAAACATTAATAGAAATTTTAAAAAAAATCAAGAATAAACTTACTGTTGGGTTTATTTTAGTATTTAAAAAAATACATGTAATAAAAATAGACATTTAATAAAAGTATAGATATCAAAATGGATGATTTTTTTATTTTTGAGGATGAAACTCAAAGTACATATACCAAAATAATATTTTAATCTATTTATGAGGATTAGGGACATAATATTACATTATTAGATGACTATTTTTTGTTGGGTTAACTAGCTTAATTGGTGAAAGTATTGACCAATTTCGGCCTAAGTTACGACAAGAAGTTAAAGATTCATATCTTCATTTTTAGGCATTAATTAATAAACTATACATCTATTTCTAGCATAGGCTGAGCCATGTGCCCCCCTCAATTTATTTATCTTTTGTATTTTTAATATAAATTAAAAAGTAATATATATAAAAATTCCAATTGAGTAACAAAAATGGAGTTGACTTGTTAGTGTCTAGTGTTGTTTGGATGGTAGGAGTTTGACTATTTTTCATCTCTAATGGGCTTTTAAAATCCAAGTCAGGTAAAGAATAATAAAGGAAAGTAGGTTAAACAATGTGACATTTAAAATATAATAATGTGTCGTTTTTTTAATAAACAACATGACATTTAGAATATAATAATGTGTCTTTTTTAATAAATAATAAAACAATATTTTCTTATCAACAACAAGGCTAGACAATTTATAGACTTGTTTCCTTCCGTTCGAAATTCATTTTTCAATCTCAAGAACATTCAATAAAAAATGTATCGTTCATGATTTTTATGTTCACATTACATTTTACATACTTTTGTTTGTTTCCATGTTCTTTTTACATTCACATTTACTCGTATAGGTTTTTAAAATTAATTTTGGAGTTCAAGCAAGAGGATTATTTGGTGCTACTCGTTTAGATCTACAAACTTGACAAGTAAATTTTAAAATCTTCTTAAACTTCAAGTTTTTATGCCTTTAAATCTATATAATAGAATGTAATATTCTTATTATTAGTACTTTTGTAGAGTTAATTCAAAATTAATATGGAGAGATATTATAAAAGAAAAATAACAATAGAGATTATAGAGGTATCATCTTAAAAAAAAAGATTTTAATCGATCTTATAAAAAAATCAATTTAGAAAAACTACCTGCACATCCCGATCTAAGAACCAAAATTTATTATTATAATTATAATATTCGAGATCAAGTTCATATAGTATATTTACTAAAAGGTCCTTATTAGTCTCGAAATCATACTTTTCCACTTAAAAATTTTGTACAAAGTCAACACGATTTAATATAGCTTGATTAAGTAAATATTCTAATTAGTTAGAATAACATTTCAAAAGATGCTGCATATTGTTTTTGTTGTTATCTATTCAAATCATAAGTAAGTGAAGAGTCAGGTTCAATTTCAAAACATGAAAATTTGTAGAGTAATATTGTAATGTAATAGATTAGTTAATATATGAAGTTATGAATATATATATATATTTACATTCATATATAGATTTTTTTTTTTTGTTAAACTTATACATATAGTATCCCTATATAAAATTTCGGGTTCCGACACTGATTCCTAGCTTTAGTTTTATTTTTATAATTTCAATATTAGTGTCTATCTTGTTTTATCATTTTTTAAGATGTGTGATTTTACATTTAAATACCTTATGGTAAAACTTAATATATATATATATATATATATATAAATAAGGAAAAAGTTACATTACACTACAAGTAACAATGTGAAATTTTGAATCTACATACAAAAAGAGTAACTATTAACGAATTCATAAATTTGTATAAGATTTAGATATGAACAATGAAATTATTTTCTTACGGATTTCGAATCTAAAATGGTGTGGCATTTAAGGGAATGGAATTCAAGCATAAATTTTAGGTTATGATTGATAATCATTTATTATTATTATTATTATTTTTAAAAATTATGCTTGTTATATAAATATATGGATTCATGGTCAAATTTAAATCACAAAAATAAGAACTCCAAGACAACATATTTAGACCATGGTTATTAGTTATCACAATTTGGTTTTTTTTTTTTTTTTTTTTTTGAAAATTAAGTCTATAAATACCGTCTTAATATTTCTAAATTTCTTACTTCGATATCTACATTTTATCAATGTTTTCAAAAAAATCAAGCAAAATTTTGAAATAAAAAAAAAGGATAATTTTTAAAAACTTGTTTTTTGTTTTGTTTTGTTTTGTTTTTGTTTTTTTTTTTTAAAATTTAGTTAAGAATTAACTCTTGCACTTAAGAAAGATTAAAAAAAGAGAGAAGAAATGAGCTTAATTTTTAAAAACTAAAAACAAAAAACCAAATAGTTATAAACGGGACTAGTTTTCAAAACTTGACTTAGATTTTGAAAACATACCAAAGAGTAGAACAAAGGCAAATAAATTTGTAGTGAAAAATAGAATCTGCAACAAAAAAATCAAAGATGTGTAAGATTATATATATATATATATATATGCCCTTTAATCTTTATCCTAAACTTTAGAATTCATATGAGCTATAATTTGAAAGAGTTAAATTTGAGTAAAATGTATAAATTAAATAGATAGTATCCGTTTAGACCTCCCTTGGAATTTTGTTTTAAAATTTTGACCCATAGCTTTGAGTTTCACACATATAATTGACTTCTTAAGGTGCAAATATTAATGTTAATTATAGAAAAATGCATTGGTCAAATCGAATAGATAGTTACAATTTTTCTTTAAACTTAGAATCATTTAAATTTCTTTAAACTTAACTTTCTTGCTAAGATTTTAAATTTTATTTAAGTAGTTCTAAGTTGATTTTAAATGAAATAATTTAAAAAACAATTATCAATGACCTAATTTTAACGGATATAATTATTAGATTGAAATTTTATTTTAATTGATAAACTCCAAAATTTATGGATATAAATTGAAATCTTCTTATAAAATATAAAAGTTAAGGAGATATTAAGCAAAGATTTCAAAGTAATTTTTCTATTTAAATTTAGTTAAAAATCAGTTTTTCACCCTATATTTGAGCTCAAAGCAAAAGAAGCTAAGGAGTGAACTCAAATATAGGGCGAAAAACTGATTTTTTAACTAAATTTAAATAGAAAAATTACTTTAAAAATCAGTTTTTCACCCTATATTTGAGCTCAAAACAAAAGAAGCTAAGGAGTGAACTAAATTTAATCTTAGTCATTGTACTAGCCAAATTTAATCCATGCACTATACATTTTGTTGTGAAATATGATATAATTTATTCTTTTTTTTTTTTGAGTATACAAATATGCTATAAAAATTAAACAAGGGTAGATGGCTAGATACATTATTGGAGGCATAGATGATTCCAAGATTGGGAATCGAAGAATTTCAGAAAACAAAAGGGAGAATGGCCTTAACATGACGAGGAAAATCTTCAAATTTAGAAAGGTACCAATTCCTAGTGGTGTAGCTTCTTCCAATCAAGAACAATGTCGATCCGAGCACAAACACCATTGCGAACAATGTTTGCGAAACCAAAACGATTCCGAGAAATTCCACGATCTCAAACAGATAGTGAGGGCACACGATCACCTTAAACAACCCTCCTCTTGGAATTCTATACTCTCGATCACCTTCTCTTCTCAATCTCGACAGTAGAATATGGTGATAGAAATTACCAGTGATTCCAATCCCGTACATCACCAATCCCACCGCTTTCAGATCAATCTCTGGCTCTGCCAGATCCTGTGAAAGCATCTGAGCATAGATAGTACCAGTAGTGAAGAGTAGGTAGGAAATTGAGGTCATAATCGCGTCGTTCAGAGCCATCTTATTGCTGTATTTGTGAACGAATAGAACCTGAAACAATGGAGATTCATGATGTAGAAAATGTTGGGAAAAAAATTCCTACATTCATTGCAGGAATAAACAGAAAAGTAATAGAGAAATTAAAAAGAAAACGATAAAACTAGTAAACACAAGAATTTACATAGAAAACTCAAAACTCAAAACTCAGAGAAAAACCACAACAAAGAATTCCACATATGTGAAAAAATTGTTACAATCATATAGAATAATTATTCATCTCAATCTCAATTACAAGAACACTCTTTTATACTAGTCACATCCTTTTTCCACTCTCAAACTCTAAATATCAAGGTGAAGTAAAAAGAATTGAGTAAGAACAACGATACCAAAATGTCGAAGATCTTGAAGGGAATGATAAAAAAAAGACCTCTCTCTTAAATTTAACGATTGACCTAAAAACCTAAATCGATAGGTGACAAATTTAATATCATATCAATTTAAGATTACTCATTGACCAAAGAAACAGCAAACAACAAGAGAGGATAAAATGAATAGAATAATTACACACATGTACCTCGAAGATCCGTTTGAAGAAATGGATGAAAAAAAGCGAATTGATGAGGAAAATTCTGGAGAAGTGAGGAAAGTGGTGGGGGAAGAGGAAAAGAGAGGAGATGGATGAGAGAGAGAGAGCGGGGAAGTAACAGAGGAGCATGGCGGAACGGGAAGGGAGGTGGAATTTGGAATTAGGAGTCCAGAATTTGGAATACCGCAAGTGGCGGCCGAGAAATTCAGCGGATGCGAGGAGGAGAGTGACGAGGAAAGTGAGGAAAGAAAGAGCCAGCAGGAAAGAAGAAGAAAAGGGGGAGAAGAGGAATGTGGAGGCCATGGCAATGACAATGGCGGAACCGGTGGTGGTGTTAGTTTATTATTGCACACAAGAGGAATGGGAATTTAGTGGTGAAACACGATTGCCTCCTCATTATGCAATTTCCATATCTCTTTCACTTTCGCCTCCTTGATTTTGTTTCTATTAGGAGGATTTAAACGTTATTTATATCTTCTTTTTTTTCTTTTTCTTTTTGTGAAAGAGTTGCAAAAATCACCGATAAAGTAAGGTGGTAGCTAGTAGGGTTCTAAATATCGAGGTTCTCATTTATCGTGTATATATGTGTAGATGTCGATGCGAGAGCAAAAATATAAAAATAAATGGTAAAATAGTTACAAAATAATATCAAATATTGGTTTACAAAATTAAAGTTGACATGTATTTGCATGCAAAATAATTATGGATGGTTCATTATGGGATGTAATGTACAATACAAGAAAGATGATCTTGGAGCATCTAATCCTATGGTAGAAACTACATATTGCTCTCAAGTCATCTTATAATAAAAATGTTAAGATTGAAGATAGTTATCCAATTGGTAGATACAGAACATTGGTTGATGATCTTTCTCCTTCAAATGGATAATATTTATCGAAAATACTTAGGTGCATCCTGGAGAGCATCCATCTTTGTGCATCCCACCAAATTGTCCTACCATAATTTAATATGTGGCAAATTATTCTCATTTATTTTTTAAAAGTATTTTAATTATTTTTTTTATGTGAGTGATAGGAGAGGGAAGCATAGAGATGAGTGTATCTTGAGATGCACCTAAGTATTATCCATATTTATCTAATGAAAGTCGAGTTGGAAATTACTAGAGTCAAGTCGGAAAAGACCATCATGAATATACGTTATTTTCTCAAATTCGATATCTTGGAAATGAAAGGTTTGGATGGTAAAGGAAATAAAACTCACATCAATTCAATATTGATGTGAAATAATGTGAAATTTAATAGAAAATGTTTGAATGAAGTTAAAAATAAATATGTGGTTTCTTGAAAATGAAAATTTTGGATGGTAAAAAGAACAAAACTCACAACAATTCGAAGTTGGGGTGAAACTATACATTGACCTTAAACTACACAAGTCGTGTTATTAAGACCATAAAAAGTATGGTTCAAATAATTATGTTTATATATATAACTATATGTTATATCAAATATAACACATAACATATAGTTTATATTGTATCAAATACAATATAATCCATAGTTTTATTTCTCTCATATGTGTATGGTATTTAATATAATCCTACTGAGTTGCCTGGTAAGCCGAGGGTTGAACTCAGGGACTAAGGAAAACAATATTCGGTGGTAATTTTTAGATCACTTTGCGGTAACAAATAAATCAAGGAGTTGGTTGGTTTGTTGTTTACAGTATAAAAAGTATGTGGCGAAATTGAGAAAAGAGCAATTATGCGACAGATACACTGAGTGAAGGAACGGGTTGAGAAGGTCTTTAGTTAGCATTTCTCGAGAATGCGGTCAAGCTATGCGATCATGCTACACTCATGCGACCGCAACTCATTTTTCAATGCAAATACGATGACTCCTAATTTTAGGATGCATGCGATGAATGTGATAATGTCTATAGAACTTATTCCTAAGTCTCTACTTCTTGCCTATGCAATGACGATGCATGCAAGGACAAGGGGCCGCATACAATCATATTCTATCTTTAGGGTGCATGCGATGCGTTAATAGCAAACAGAGCTTATTCCTAAGCTTCTATCTCTTGATTATGCGGTTATAATCTGACTCTCCCGAGCCTAGATTCTAATCTGACTTTTCCAAGCCTAGATTCTATCCTTAGACTACCCTCCCGAGTATCTCTAATGGACGAATGACGCATACATAATATAAGATAATCACATAGAATGAAGATTCCAAGTTATGCTAGCTAATTGCTTCTCAACCTATTCGACAAATCTAACTACCCATGCGTAATGTACAAGGAGTGGACAGATATAAAGATGCAAATCCCATTTTATAAATAAGTTCAAATTACAAAATGACAATGGAAATAAGGATAGAGAGCTGGTAGCAATTCCTTGCTTCCCAAGGCTTTTACACTGTGTTTTCTATTCCACCCAAAAGATGTTCTTACTTCCGTAAGAGTTGGCCCTCTCTCTGCTTTCGACGCTCCCCAGCACTCTTCCGAGTTCACCGTGACGATCTCTTGGTGTAATCTCCCCTCTCTCGCTTCTACCTTCTAAGTAAAAGAAAACTATGAACAAGGCTACTTTTATCTATAAGGAAAATTCTCTAAAACTGAACAAACTCCCTCACTGAAGGTGGCCTTTCGGTATAGAGCTTCGGGGTGAAAGGCTTCTTCACTCTTATGATTGCACTGATGGGATGACATTAATTCTTTGTCTGATGTGTTGAATATTTGTCACCGAAAAGTTGAGTGTACTTGCTAGAGTAGGTCATTGACGGCTTGTCAACTTAATTCAGAATTGACCGTCATCAGCTTTCTGCTCATCGTGATTTATTAGGCTTTCACCCAGATGCGCCCACCATAATGTGCCAGCTTTATACGGCCACCTACTCGAGCAGATTTTAGAATGCAAACGATCGCATAGCCTTGCGGTCGCAATCTTGATTTCGCGAGCGCAAACGATCGCATAGCCTTGCAGTTGCAATCTTGATTTTGCGAGTGCAAATGATCGCATAGCCTTGTAGTCGCAATCTCTTATGCGTCCAGACGTTAATTTCTTCGGATTGCATTTCCGCTTTGCGTCAACGCATTTTTTTGCATAAAATACATAAGTTAGCTGTTTTAATGCGATGGACGCATGCGATCGCAATGTTGTGAACTTAATGCTTTTGGATGCAATGTTGTATATTTTTACCATCACAATTCTGCATTGTTTTATAATTTTACGCTATAATAACGTGCATTTCTGTCCGTTATCACACCCCCAAATTTAAATAATGCTTGTCCTCAAGCATAAGCTAAAGATTTTCTTTAGGAAGTCAACCGTCTTCTCTTTCTTAGATTTCTCAAGGATGCCTTATTCAAATCCTATGCACAAAATCTCCTTAATTTTTATCCAGGCCTCTTAAAATATTTCATTTAGGGACTGCAAGTTTAACCTTCAAAAAGACTTTACTAGATTCCAGGGCATTGCATGATTTATTTCAAAAAAAACTTTTCCAACTGAAGTGTTCTCAAATGATTTTTATCCTTGCGTATTTGACATAAATATTTTTTTTTCTGACCTTACGCTGATCTAAGTGCCCAACCTTTGTTTTGGCTTACCCTCACGTATGTCATGCAGACATCCAACTACAAGCAAGACACTCTTTCTCAGTCTAAACTCATGCCCATTTGGCAGTGGAGTTGCAATCATTTATTTATACGTTGATCACGATTCCTACCTTCATTTTCGCTTGCCCCCACGTGTGTCATGCGGACATCCAACTACGAGTAGGATCCGATCGCAACGTTATGAATTTTTTTAAACTCAAAATAGCAAGGTTGAAAATGAATACTGCACCCCCAAATTTAAAATGCGGCAATGTCCTCATTGCTAAAAGAGTGAAAGAAGTCATGCGATGTTCTTAAGAAGTTTCGTAAAGGGTCAGTTTGAAAAAAAGCTAGCAGACCACTAACTTCTAGAAATATTTCATGAGGTGATTATCCTAAAATTAAGTTGACTCTAGTATATACGAAGAAATAGAAGCATGTGTTTCATCATTGAAATCATAATTGGCAAAGATAAATCATGCGGTGACTTACTAAATTAATCGATGTTAAATGATTGCGCCGACTAAAGAGGATGCGATTATAAAATTTTTAAATTTAAAATGCGATGCGATAGTGCAAAATTTGGAAATAACGAAGTCAAGGAAAGATACAACCCCCAACTTTGCGTTGTCGCCCGCATTATTTGTGGATGCTGACTTTACGGCGATCTGCTTTCTTTGATTGGGGTGACAAAATAAAGTAGTTGCGTCTTCGTGTAGCACCTCTGCAATCGTTCCCCTCAATCGTTGCATAAAAAACATTGAGAGGGTCAAATAATAATAAAACAAAATTAACAGAACGCCTTTTTTTTTAATATATATAAAGATAAATAAACGATAATCGAAATAACATAAGAGAAGGAGAGTTCATGAATCATTGGTAAGAAAAGGATACTCCAAAAGACTTACGCCTCTGATGATTTTCTGTTGCATGCCAACGCAGGGGCCACTCGATTTTTCTTCATTCCGAATTTCTTAGGTCTACAGAGGTCTTTTCCCGATGAAAATCACCCCCGCAATATGTCTTGACTCTTTACCCGTTAACCTTGAATGTGCGGGTCCCTTCCTCATTAATCAGTTCAACTGCACCATCGGGGAATATTTCTTTGATTATAAAGGGTCCTAACCAGCATGACTTTAATTTGCCGGGAAAAGCCGTAGCCGCAAATTGAAAAGTAAGACCTTTTGTCCAACGTGGAGATTTTTTCCGCATAGCTGTTTGTCATGCCAACGTTTTGTTCGTTCTTTGTAAATTTTGGCATTTTCATAAGTTTGCGTTCTCCACTCATCACGACCAATTGGAGATTCCTTGCTTCCCCTGCTGCCTTTAAGTCGAAGTTAAGCTTTTTCACCGCCCACAATGCTTTGTGTTCCAGCTCTAGTGGTAAATGACATGCTTTACTAAACACCAACGCATACGGAGACATGCCTATAGGTGTCTTATAGGCGGTCCTGTATGCCCACAGCGCATCGTCTAGCTTTGTTGCCCATTCTTTTCGCGAAGGCTTTACCACCTTCTCTAATATCAGCTTGATTTCCCGGTTGGACACTTCAGCCTGGTCATTCGTCTGTGGATGGTATGCAGTGGCCACTGGATGGAGGATATTATATTTGAGCAGCAAGTTGTTGACTATATGATTGACACACTAGAAGAAATTTGGGCTTTAATATTAGTTTAAAACCGACATCAAAGATCCATTTTTTTTGTGTTTAAAACCGACATTATACATTCGATTTCACTTTTTCCAACCGACATTAAAGCCCAAAATTCTTGTAGTGACAAAGTATGAGCCTTCATCACTTATTATGGCACGCGGAGTGCCAAAACGAGTGAAAATATTTTTCTCCAGGAATTTGGAGACTACCGCCGCATCGCGTGCAGCGCATGCTACCGTTTCTACCCACTTGGAAACGTAGTCGACGGCTAACAAAATATATTTGTGACCATTCGATGGTGGAAATGGTCCCATGAAGTCAATACCCCAGACATCGAACAATTCCAGTTCTAAAATGATGTTCATGGGCATCGCATGCTTCCATGAAATATTACCCGTGCGTTGGTACCGGTCACACTTCATCGCATAGTCTCTTGCATCCTTAAATAGTGTTGGCCAATAATACCCACTTTGTAATACTTTTTCTGCTGTGCGTTAACCTCCAAAGTGCCCTCTATAAGGCGAGTCATGACAGTGTGATAATATGCGTTGATGAGCAGCATCTGGTACACACAGGCACAGAACCTAGTCTGACCCTATCTTATAAAGATTTGGCTCATCCCAATAATATGATCTGCATTCATGTTTGAGCTGCCTCTTTAGGTGGTTGGTATAATCTTCGGGGAATTGCTTGCAAACCAGTTATTCCCTTTGTATTCTAGCCTAGGTTAAATTAAAATAAATATCCGTCAACTTTGCTCTCATTTGAAAAATACCCTATACTTTCTAAAACTTCTACAATATTATCCTTGATATTTCATAGATTAAAAAATTAGATTACTACACCTTTTTTAGTCTTAAGATTTGTATTACCACATAGGATTGTAAAGGATTTTACTCAAAAGATATTTTTAAAAAGTCAAAGATAATATTGCCACTTTTAAAAGCGTACATGGTACTTTCAAAATTAAACAAAGAACAAAATTGAAGGTATTTTCTATAATTTGTTTGTTATTGTTCTTTATATTGTATCATGTGCGTTCGTTCAATATCTCTTTATAACATCATACAAAATGTTAAAATTTGTGTTTTGTGGCCGGCTTTACGAGAAAGATAAACTATGGGAGTTGTTGCATTATAGCGTCTACATTGAATAATTTTCCATACATTTGGAGTTGTATTATTTTAGGAGGGGTTTTGGGTAATTTCACTTTATGTAATCACTGTACTGTATCTAATTGTGTCTTTGGCCATAATTCAATAATTTTCTTTTTTCTATTTGAAGAAAATACCATTGACTTGTATGGGATTGCTGTTATAAAATTTATAATCACATGTCACAGTATGGGGCCATTTTTAATTGTTCATATCAGGTCCAATCACATTATATATATATATATATATATCTTAGTATTATTTATAGTCGCTATGTTTTGATTACTCTATAGTCACCATATACCTATCCCTTTATTTATTTAAACTACTTACGACATAATTAAGCGAAATTCTTATAAATAGAAAAATTTCAACTATATTTACATTTTATAACAAAACGTTACGAAGTATTTTATACTTATTAAACTTTTTACTATAAAATGTAAATATTTTTAAATATTTTCTATTTTTTTCGTTTTAGTGGGTAGAAAACTAAGTTTAAAACTAGCTTTTGGGTGGGTAATTAAAAAAAACACGTTTGTTGTTTCAATGAGAAGAAATAAATAAAGTTATGTTTTAAAGAAACTAGTTTCATAACACGTGCACATATTTTATAATGTTTAAAATAGGTACATGTAAACTTATAAACACATGTGTAAGTTGACTTATAATAACTTATCAGTACGTATAATTATTTTATTTCTATTTTTTTTTATAAAATATAGATAAACTCAATATAAAATACATTGTATAGAAGAATGTGTAAATTAAATTAAAAAATTGAAATTATCCTATTTTGAATTATTTGTGCAATTTTGTGACATTTTCATAGTTTTGATGTTTATTATTTTAAATATTTAAGTTTGTTTTTACTCATACCCTTGGTTTATAAATAATTATATTATTTTAAGAGCGACTTTTATTAATTAAATTTAAATATAATACGTTTTAAAATAACATGTATTATTAATTTAAATTAAATAGGATAAAAACGTAACATGATTAGTTACAGATATTAATTTATACGTAGATTTAGGATATAAGATAATATTAAAATCATTTGGATACAATGATATTTATTAAAATACTCTTAACCTTTTTCATACAAATTTTCACTAGACGTGTTTTATTATCAATACATAAATTATTATTATTACTATTTTGTGTTTGGCCGGATTTTATATGTTAAAATTATGGAAAAAAAAACAAACCAAAAAAAGATTGTGATTAAAGATATTTTTACCAACAATTCTGATATTGTACTACATTTAAAATGTAAAACTTACACTTCTAACAAAATTTAAACCTCAAACAATTTTTTCTCCACAAATCTCATCATTATAATTATCACATTTATTTCACTATTTAAAATATTTCATTAAAAGAAAACTCCTTCATAATCTTTTTTCGTTGTATTTGATTTACAAAAAAGCTCATAATTATTATTTTTAATGTAATTTCTAAGGACTCGTTTGGATTGAATTAAAAAAAATGTTTTTAGAAAAACTAACATTTATTTAAAATACACCTCAAAATCTATTTTAGTAACACACCTTAAATCTCAAGTAACAAACACTTTTTTACTCCTATATTAAAAGGGGCTATGTGGGGAGAATCTTTCTCTCCTCATTTTGTTCTTCATTTTTTGTTAAATACCCATTATATCCTTCCCATTAATTATGTGTTTTTTTTTCCAACAAATTAACCTCTTAAGCATCACATGAGTGGAAGAGAGAGGAAATAATATGAAGAGTGAAGAGATAGTGAAAAAGTAACTTTATAAAATATAATTAAAAACGATTTTATTTGTATTATTTAGATTTTTTATTGATATGTTTAACTTTTTCTTTTTTGTTGATATGTTTAACTTTTCTTTCCCACAACTACTAAAAAAAATTGTATCACTTTGTGTTAATTTTAATTTTAACTTCACATAATAACTAAATATTTTTTAAATAAATAATGATTACATCTTTTCATCTACCATAAAATCCTCTTGATTTATCACTTTACACAAAAACTAAAATTCAAATTGACACATCCGTTACAAATGGTACACAACCCTCCATATAATAACTAAATATTTTTTAAAGAATAAATATAAGCTTTCCTACTTCTTTGGCTCGATCTCCATTTTTAGGATGTCATGATAGAAAGAATTGTAGAATGAGAATTGAAATTTTTGTTATTCATAAAGAAAATATTAGATCATGCCAAAGTGAAGTCTATATATTCCATAGATGTTGGGTTTTATATCCTAAAAATTCGCAATTTGTAAAATGATAAACATTTTCTATTATCAATATACTTGTTATTGATCTTATAAATTGTATGAGAGTCTAAATCCAATAAACTGACCCATGACTATTGTATGAGTACTTGAACTTTATGTGGAGACATAAAAGTGGATCGGATTCCAGTAAATAGTCAAAATGATCTATGGTATATGAATGAGGTTGGGTACCTTATTCTAGTAACACCATTGGATGCGGCCTACTCTGTAGTTGTTACAAAGAGTTGTAAAGTGCTACATACGATGTGATCCTAATTCGTACATGTTATGACATGAGGAATGGGGGCATCCTATGCAACGAGTTTGCGTAAGATTCGGACCAAGAAATAAGTCACTCTTACTTTATAACGTTGTTTACTGTTTAAGATTGATTATTTCACCTAGATGACCTAGGTAACTCGATCTTATTCCTGAGCTAACTATGAACTCCTGTTTATTCGGGATTGCCCTTAGATTTGCATAGTTGAGGGTTGGCTCAACAGCGCCGGCTCAATAAGACTCCTATTTCAAAGGTAAGATCGTTGGAGCCCATGATTTGTAGGTCCGCAAGGTCCCCCTACTAGCTTGTAACGGACTAGCTCTATAATAGCGTGATAAATTAATTTGAAACGTTCAAATTAAAATTATGGGAATTAGTAATTATATGAGATATAATTATGTTTAATTTTAGAATTAAACGGTATAGGAGAATTTATATATTTAAATATGATTTAAATATATAAAGATAGATATGTGTTAAAATTAATTTAATATTTGATATTAAATTAATTAAGTTTTATTTATTTATTCTATTAATTAATTTATCATTTTTAAAACCAAATAGATTTATTAAATCAAATTTTGATTTTTAGATAAAATTGAAAAAGAAAATAAAAACACATTTAAATGGAAAAATGGAATTTTCCATTATCCATCACTTAACTAGCCCACTCATGAAAGCAACCATTCGGCCTTGTCTTCTCCAGCATGAGCTGCAACACATGCAGCTCTTCTTTTGCATGTGAATCTGCATATATATGAGAAGATTGGAGTGAAAAAGGGGCATGCAATCAAAAGGTTTTTGAGAGAAAAACTGGTTTGAAGAAAGGTTCTTCAACCTTATTGCAGCAGCTTTTCTCCTTCATTCCTTGATTCAAGCTTGTTTTGAGTCCCACAACTCAATCTAGAGCACCAAGAGAATAGTGGGGAAGATCTTGAGGTGGTCTACAATAAGATATGGAGAAGATTGCAGCTGGAGATGGAGCTTGAAGAAGTTCTTCAAGAGGTATGTCTTGAAATCCATTTTTCTGCAGAAGCATGCTTTATATTATGCCAAAATTAGTGACTTTTAAAGCTTAGATGATCATTGTTCTTCCGCTGCATTTGATACAATCCTACAATATACTTATTTTCTACGACGAAAAGGTATGATTGTTATCTTCATATTTAAATTTTGATTTATTATTATCTATTAACCGTTATATAATTAAAATGTTATCGTACTTCATTAACTTAAGAAACGTGAAGAGTGTTCATTTAACGTACGTTGTATTAAATATAACGGTAAATTTATGGTATCAAGAAAATTGATAGAGTAAAGAAAAAATAATAAAATAATTGAATTAACAAAAAGATTGACTTCTTCGTAATTATCTCCTCCCTATTTCTTCCTCCTCTTCCCTAGATTTCTTGCCCTCTCCCTACATCTCCCTCTTTTCTATTTTTCTTTTCTTTATTTTAAAAGAGAACACCTACTTAAAATAAAAAAAGGTTATTTATATCTAAATTTATCAGAATTACATAAAAAATCAAATTGGATGGAAATCATAATCTATGAAATCAAAATGTACATGCTTGGCTTTCCATTCTCATATTCTTTCTCCTAAGCTTTTTCATGTTAATGCAAGATTAAAAAAAAAAATGAGTCAATAAAAGTTTTAGAAAATAATTAATTAATTAAATAGACCAAGTAAGCATGTATCCCTAATTTTAATAAAGTAATATATAAGAAAAAAAAAATGCAATAAGTCCCTAAATTGAATCCAACACTAAAAGTAAATAGGTTCATAGAAACATTTACATCTTTCATGAGATTGATATGAATGGATATATAGGAAAAAAACCTGCAAAGACTTATGAAAGATGTTCATTAAATTGTATATTAAAATATTTAGGAAAAAAATTTAAATATTTTGTAGGAGTTATGGCCCCTGAAATCTATGATGAGTGAGACAGATAAATAATCCTCTCAATCAAATGCCTTCAAAAAAAAAAAAAAAAAAAAACCAGAATAAAAAACCAAAACATCATTAGATAACCCATGGATTATTTTCATTCATAACCAATTTTAGACATCATTCATTTTTAGTCTAATCATTTAAATTTATTGGCAAAAGGAAGAATATCAATAACGAAAAAAAGAGCTTCTATTTTATTGTTAGATAGAAACAAAAGAATAAAAAACTAATCGTTGAATAAATACTACGATGCCGGTAAATATTTTCTCCTATGACGATCATCATCACACCACAATTTCTTTTGAGAGATATTTTGAAGACAATCTAAATTTATTCTACTTTTTCAAGCAATCTTCTATTTATAACTCTTTATGATATTGTTAGGATTAAGATCTTTTTATAATGAGGTGTCATCCAAAAAAGGTGATTGTATGTACGGTAACTCTTCATCATATTGTTAGGATTTACATCTTTTTGTGGATGAGATATCTTTTCGAGAATATGATTTTAGAAGTAATAGACAACGATAGACATCCATCATTGTAGAGATCTATCATTGTAGATACTGTAGACATCTATCATTGTAGACATTGTAGACATTGTAGACATCTATCAATGTTAATGATAGATGTCTACCGTGATCATTATGAA
Organism: Benincasa hispida; assembly: GCF_009727055.1. NCBI lineage: Eukaryota > Viridiplantae > Streptophyta > Magnoliopsida > Cucurbitales > Cucurbitaceae > Benincasa > Benincasa hispida. Next base: position 24,668,347 of record NC_052355.1, on the reverse strand, counting down.
TAAAAGTGACATTTTACTATATTTATAAATAAGTTATTTTCATTTATTTTTATCCTTTAATGGTGAATAAAGCTTTTTATAATTAATTTTCAAACTTTAGAAAGTACATAAAATGGGAACAAACGCCCCTCCCTAATTTTTTGGGAAAATTTTTAATATACAATTTAATGACATTTTTGCTATATTTGAAAATATTTTCAATAGTTTTACTGTTTAAAATAATTATTGAAAAATAAATTACACTTCTTTTTCCATTAAAAAAAAAAAACTAAATGACACTTCATTTAAGAAAGGTTTGTTTGATTAATAATTGAAACCAAGTGTTTTTAACTGAATCAAAGAGTTCACAATTTGATTATAATGAGATAATGTAAAAAGGAGAAGCAAGATGATCATAGGAGTGGATCCAAATTCCAAAATTAAAAGAAGGCTGCACAATCTTTTAAATTAACAAATAAATGTATTCAAATAATTTAAAATTTGAAAATATTTTATATAGTTCTATCAAAGTAATATTATTATATTCGTCTATTTCAAAAAATATATCATTTTATTTGTCTTTAAAATAAGTAATTATTATTATTATTATTATTATTATTATTATTATTGCAAATGAGAGAATAATTTTTAGCAATATTTTTATTCTTAATGTTCTAGCAAAAGAGGATAGGTTTTCTTAAATAACTCAAAAGTATTATAAATATTATAAAAATAAATAGATGTTCATTGCTTAGTATCTTAAAAATCATGTGTCAATCTTCATGTTGTACATGTGCTTTGTAGTTATTAATGTATGATGTCTATATAAGACCACATCCTACTTGCCACTTTACCTATAAATAGTGACATTTTGTGGATCTTAAAACCACATATATATTAGTGAGAAATTCACTTCAAATTTCCATTAAATTTTCATATTATTAAATTTTAATAATGTTAGTTATTATATTTTTTATTTATTTACTATATTTTTAATATTATATGTTCTTCACATCTGTTGTGCACCTCAATTTTACAACATGTTATCATGATGAGCTCTTATTACTTCCTCGCTGAAGGTAGGTCCTAAAGGTAAGTCGATTTTTTTCTCTTTATTATAATTAATAAATTAAATATTATTTCTCATATTTAGTACATATTAAATTTCTAATATAAATACAATATTTTGTGATAGTGTTGCCACGACAACATTCCAAAATTAGAATTTGCAGCCATTGACATTAATGACAGTAATTATTTGTCATGGGTGCTCGATGCCGAAATTCACCTGGATGCTATGAACTTAGGAGAAACAATTAAAGAAGGAAATATGACATCCAATCAGAACAAAGCAAAAGCTATGATTTTCCTTCGTCATCATCTCCACGATGAATTAAAAATGGAGTATCTTACAATAAAAGATCCCTGTATCTTGTGGAAAAATTTGAAAGAAAGCTATGATCATAAAAAATAGCTACTCTTCCTAAAGCTCGTTATGAGTGGATGCATTTGATGCTACAAGATTTTAAATTAGTAAGTAATTACAATTTCACATTATTTTAAATCAGTTCAAAATTGTTGTTATGCGGAGAGAAAATTATTGGTGTTGATATGTTAGAAAAAAACATTTTCTACATTTCATGTCTTCAATATGCTCTTGCAGCAGCAATATCGAGAGAAAGGTTTTAGATGATATTCTAAACTAATTTCGTGTCTTCTCGTGGCCGAATAAAGTAACGAGTTATTGATGAAGAACCATAAATCTCGGCCAACTGGAACAACACCATTCCCTGAAGTGAATTCTGTAAATGTTAACAATCGTGGTCGAGGTCGTGGTCGTGGTCGAGGTCATGACCATAGCAGAGAAAGAAATAATTATTATTTTCGTAGTGGTCATTCTAATCATTCAAATTTCAAAAGAACCACACAAAATGATGATCACAGAGGAAAAATTTCACAAAATAAGAGTTTAAAGAGCGTAGAAAATAAATGTTTCTACTGCAAAATGACTGGGCCTTGGTCATGTACCCCTCGTACGTCAAAATACTTAGTTGACCTCTATCAAGCCTCCGTGAAGGAAAAAGAGAAAAATGTGGAATAAAAATTTTGCATACTAGGATAATGACATATTTGATTCATCCCATATGCTAAATTTAGATGTGGCGGACTTATTTAAATCTCCTAAAGAGAAAATTGACACAGTTGATGGAACTTCATGTGTTTTTTTTTATTTGAAAATATCTAGACTTAATGTTGTTGTTTTCTTTTATCAATCTTCATGGTTTTTTTTAGTAAATTTTGTATATTTTAATTTTTTTTCCTTATTGTAATGATTTTCTTTTAATGAAAAACATTGATCATTTTCATATGTTGCATGATTAAAAAAATGAGCAAAGAAGATCTATGTCTAGCAGACAGTGCAACTACACACATAATGTTGGGTTGTATGTTCTAAAAGTCGCAGTTTGTAATGTTAAATGTATTCTATTATCAATAAAGATGTTATTGACGCTTATTCAATAAAATTATTGCTAAATATGTGAATTGCACTTATAAAGCCTAAATTCAATAAACTAAAGATCCATGACAATTATTTGAATACATGAATTTTATGTGAAGATATAAAAGTGGATCAAGTTCAGTAAAGCCAAATTCAGTAAATATCCATGGCTGGGTACCTTATTCTGGTAACATTATTGGACGCGGCCTACTCTATAGTTGTTACAATTTATTGTAAAGTGCTATAAACAAAGTGATCTTCATTCGTTCAAGTATTGACATGAGGAGTGGGGGCGTCCTATGCAATGAGTTTTCATAAGATCGGACCAAGAATTAAGTCACTCTTACTTTATAACGTTGTTTATTGTTTAAGATTAACTATTTCAAAGCAATGACTTAGGTAATTTGACCTTAATCCTAAGCTAACTATGAACTTGTGTTTATTCGGGATTATTCTTAGATTTGCATGGGTGAGGGTTGGCTTAACAGCGCCAGCTCAATAAGTTTCCCATTTCAAGGGTAAGACTGAGTAGATAGTTGGGGACATAGGGTGTAAGACGAAATTCACTCCTACCCGCTTTTAGAGATAGTAGAGAGGTTGTTCCCTTAAGTGCTGAATTCGGGTCTTGAATAAGGGGCTCCACCCTCTCATTGGCTCGAGAGAGACTCAGTTTAGTGATTGGGTCACAAACCAATTGTTGATTAAAGAATTAGTAGGATTTAAAGGGGTAAAACAGCTTTTGACCCAGCCATTATTACGAATAACCTGTGAAGGGTAACTTACTAATTATGGTTATATCGAGTGTGTTAGGGATGATGCCCTAAACACTCGTTGGGTCCTGTCGTTTGTAAACACAGTTTTGAACAAACGCTTGTGACGTAATAATACATGATATTTTCTTCACTTTTGTCTATGGAACATTGGGTGTTTTAATTGCTTTACCACAAACCAATAAACTAAGATCCCTGGTTGTTGTTGTAGCTTAAGCATGTATGTGGTGACATAAAGGTGGATCTGTCTTAAGTGATAATCAAAATGATCAGTAGTATATGGATATAGGAGGGAAACCTTATCCTAGTAATGCTAAAGATGTGGCCTGCTTTGTAGAATAGTTACAAGTAGGGGTATTCGTGGGTTGGGTTAGGTTGGGTTGAAGGACTTTTTGGATCCAACCGAATTGTTCGGGTTGTTAATTTCTTCAATCCAAATAACCCTTCTTAAAAGATGAACCCAATCCAACCCAACCATGAAACATTTGGGTTGGGTTTATCAGGTTATTTTTGTTCTAAAAGAAAGTAAGTTATTAATATGTAAAAATTTGATTAATTATTTTCATATATTGAATTAAGATTAACAACTCAATTTCAATTTATATAATGAATATTTTCTTTCCAAAGTGCTAAAACACTGTTTTTAGGAGTTGTTGGAGAATAAATTATAAAAAAAAAATGATAAAACTTAAATAAATATATGTATATATGATTGTATCATAAGTAAAAATATACATTATAAAGTTAATAATAAGTTCGGGTTGGTTTGGATCATTTTAGGTGAACCCATGAACCAACCCAACCCAAAAAAATTTCATTTATTTGAACCCAACCCAACTCAAATGTGTTGATAACCCAACCCAAACCGCATGGGTTGGGTTGGGTTGATCGGTTTTTTCGGGTCATCGGGGGTTTTGAACACCCCTAGTTACAAGTGTTGTGACTTGCTACAGATGGTCTAATACTGATCATTCATATGGAGACATGCGAGCGGAGGCGTCCTATACAAAGGAGTTTGTATAAGATCGGACCACGAAGTGTTATAGTTTCGTTATATAACGTCGTTCATGATAGAGACTTCACTTCACTAGGATGACCATAGGTAACATGACCTCAATCCTGAATGAGTCAAGAACTCCTGCCTTTGAGGACGGTCCTTTGATTTACATGGGTGCGAATGGCCAGATCGCCGACTAAACCTACCACTTTGGGGATTCGTCTGATTTGGGAGTTGGGAACTCAGCTACACAAGATGAAATTCACTCCTTCCCAGAAGCAAGGGTAAGTAGATAGATTGCTTCTTTAAGGGCTGATTCCGGGGCTTGAACGATGTGGTGCCACACACCTTCTCATGGCCCGAGAGGTGTCCACACATAGTAGGACTATGTTGTATTGTTCATTAGAGGGATCAATGGTACTTAAGGAGTTAGATGTAACTATAGGGGCAAAACGGTAAATTGGCCTAACTGTACTTACAAGCATCTGTGAAGGGTTATCGTACTGTTGATTGGTTATATCTGATGGACATAGAAATATATCTGTGTGAGAAGGGTGTAGCTGTCGATCTTTAGTGGAATACCTGACATGAACGGATGGTAGATCTCATGGTTAAAGAGTTTAGTCAGCTATTCACGTACAGTTGGAGCTTCGAACTAAGGTCCATAAGGTCCCTTGGTAGCTCAATGGATTCAAGTTGAGAATCAGTTTTTGGGGTCAGTTTTGTAGTGTTCAAATTGACAAGAGGGAATTCGATTATATAAGATATGATTGAACTGGTCAATTATATATGATATCGTTGACATGATGTATGAGAATACATTAATTGGAGAAAAGGGATATAAATATGATTTATATTTCTAGTGGAAGAGAAAATGACTATGGTTTATATGTTGCATATGATGTGATATTAAACCATAGGTTATAAAATATAATATGATTATATTTATTTTTTTAATTTAAAAAATTATTGGATAGTTGTTTGCGGTTTTTTCTCCGTAACCGAATGAGTTAGTGGGAGGTTGTATTCAGTTTTCGTAATTGAAGGATAAAATGAAAATGGTTTTCATTTTGGTAAAGAGATCATATATTTTGCTCATCGATTGAGTACATTGCCCATCGCCTAGCAAATCGAGAGCATACACGATAGCTCAAAGTTTACTAAACGATCGTGTACATGCGCAAAACTACTAAACGATCGTATAGAATTACCTAAACGATCATCTAACGTTTTCTAAGTTTAAACGATTGTCTATCCGATCAGCACACTACACGATCATGTACCTTTACCTAAAACGATCAAGCATCAGTCTATGCAATAGACTTCCGATATCTCCCCACTTGTTTGGTCGTGGTAAACGATCGTTCCTTCCTCCTTCGCTCTACCAAATCCAACAGAGCCCACAACCTCCTAGATTTCCACTCTGAGAATACCGGGGTTTCGAGTGGTGGTGACATCCCTGCTATCTTTTTCGTCAGAATTCGTTCGTGGGTAGACGACAATGAGATTTGGTGGACGATTGGTTTGGCTTGCACAACGAGAGCGAAAGGTGCCAATCCTTTGTCGAGAGCGAGATTTTTATGAAGAAAAGTTCTTCAACTGGTATGTATCTTGTTCTCTTTGTTGTTTAAAGTTTAAGCATGCTGTAATTTTTATTAGGTGCATAACTTATCTGTTTGACAGTTCCATAGAGGTTCGATCTCTGGGACTATGTCTGCACCTTCTACTTTTAACACTATCAAGTGGAAGAAGAAGAAGGGTGGTAAGGGGAAGAGGAAGGCACCTGCTAACCTACAGCCTGTCACCCAACGAGGGAGGCCTCCAACGTCGGTTGACAAGGGAAAGTGTTTCCACTACAACCAGGACAGGAACTGGAAGAGGAATTGTCCTTGCTAGTTGAAGGAGAAGAAGGCGACCAAGGCTAAGACAAGGCTAAGGCAAAACAAGATAAATATGATTTACTAGTTTTAGAAACTTGTTTAGTGGAGAATGATGATTCTGCCTGGATTATTGACTCTGAAGCCACTAATCATGTTTGGTCTTCTTTTTAGGGGATTAGATCCTGGCGACAGCTGGTGCCTGGTGAGATGATGATGTGAGTAGACATCGGGCACTTCGTCTCAACTGTGGCAGTGGGAGGAGTCCAGTTGACTTTACAGAAGAAATTTCTTGTTTTACATGATGTTTATGTAGTTCTTGAGTTGAGAAGGAACTTAATTTCTGTAAAGTGCTTGTTACAGTGTAAATATATTCATGAATTTCAATTGAATAAAGTGTTTATTCATAAAGATGGAGTTGAAATTTGTACAACATATCTGGAAAATAACTTGTATGTGCTAAGGTCGTTAGCAACGAGTTCCCCCCATAACATAGAGTTGATTAAAACTGCCATAACTCAAAATAAGCGACAAAAGATTTCTCCAAAAGAAAATGCACAACTTTGGCACCTTCGATTAGGGAACATCAATCTCGATAGGATTGAGAGGTTGGTGAATAATGGACTTCTAAGTGAGTTAGAGGAAAATTCTTTACCGGTGTGCGAATCTTACCTTGAGGGTAAGATGACTAAAAGACCTTTTACTGGAAAAGGTTATCGAGCCAAAGAGCCTCTAGAGTTAGTGCATTCTGACCTCTGTGGTCCGATGAATGTGTGAGTTGGGGGAGGCAGTATTTCATCACTTTTACTGATGATTACTCTAGGTATGGGTATGTTTATTTGATGCAACAGAAGTCTGAATCCTTTGAAAAGTTCAGAGATTTCAAGGCTAAAGTTGAAAATGAATTGGATAGATGGGTTAAGACACTTCGATCGGATTGAGGTAGAGAGTTTTTGGATTCGGGATTCCAAGACTATTTGATAGAACATGGAATCGTTTCCTAATTCTCAGCGTCGGGTACACTTCAGTAAAATGGTATAGCGGAGAGGAGAAATAGAACCTTGTTGGACATGGTTCGATCGATGATGAGTTACGTCTCCTTATCGGACTCATTTTGGGGTTTTGCAGTGGAGACTGTAGTGTATATACTTAGCTGTGTTCCTTCCAAGAGTGTTGCGAGAACACCTCTGGAGTTGTGGAACGTGGGATTGCCTAGCACATTTGCTTGAGGCTAATTCAAAGAAATTGGAACCACGGTCGAGGTTGTGCCTCTTTGTAGGCTACCTCAAAGGTACACGAGGGGTTACTTTTATGATCTAATGGAAAACATAATGTTTGTGTCTACGAACGTTACCTTCCTGGAGGAGGATCATATTAGGGAGCACAGTCCACGTAGTAAGATTGTGTTACATGAGCTTTCCAATGAAACTACTGAAACTTACATAAGAGTTGCTGAATGACCTATTTCATCAGCAAGAGTTGTTGATGATAGTTCATCTGGTAGGTTGGTTCCACCTTAAGAGTTGAGGAGTCCTCGACACAGTGGGAGGGTTGCAAACCCACCTTATCGCTATATGGGTTTCATGGAAATCCTGGCTATGGTAGCCGATGGCGACATTAAGGATCTATTGTCTTATCAGAAGGAAATGGAGAATGTTGACTGGGATGAATGAGTTAAAGCCATGAATCTCGAGATGGAATCGATGTACTTCAACTCCATGTGGGATCTTGTAGATCAGCCTGATGGGGTAAGACCTATAGGTTGTAAATGGATCTACAAGTGTTGTGACTTGCTACAGATGATATGATCCTGATCATTCATGTAGAGACATTTGAGTAGGGGCGTCCTATACAAAGGAGTTTGTATAAGACCGGATCACGAAGTGTTATAGTCTCGTTATATAACATCGTTCATGACAGAGACTTCATTTCACTAGGATGACCATAGGTAACATGACCTCAATCATGAGTGAGTTAGAAACTCTTTCCTTTGAGGAGGGTCCTTTGATTTGCATGGGTGCGAGTGGCCAGATCGCCGACTCAAACCTACCACTTTGGGGATTCGTCTGATTTGGGAGCTGGGAACTCAACTTCACAAGATGGAATTCACTTCTTCCTCAAAGCAGGGGTAAGTAGATAGATTGCTCCCTTAAAGGCTGATTTCGGGGCTTGAACGATGTGGTGCGACATACCTTCTCATGGCTCGAGTGATGTTCACACATAATAGGACTATGTTATATTGTTCATTAGAGGGATTAGTGGTACTTAAGGAGTTAGATGTAACTATAGGGGCAAAACGGTAAATTGGCCCAATTGTACTTACGAGCATCTGTGAAGGGTTATCGTACTATTGATTAGTTATATCCGATGGATACAGAAATATATCTGTGGTGAGAAGGGTACAGCTGTCAGTCTTTAGTGGAATGTCTGGCAATTAACGAATTGTGGATCTCGTGGCTAAAGAGTTTAGTCAGGTATTCACGTCCGTCGAAGCTTCAAACCATAAGTCCATAAGGTCCCCTTGGTAGCTCAACGGATTCAAGTTGCGAATCAGTTTTTGGGTCAATTTGAAGTGTTCAAATTGACAAGAGAGAGTTTGATTATATATGATATGATTGAATTGGTCAATTATATTTGATATGGTTGACATGATGTGTGAGATACTTTAATTGGAGGAAAAGGATATAAATATGATTTATATCTAGTGGAGGAGAAAAGGACTATGGTCTATATGTTGCATATGATGTGATATTAAACCATAGGTTATAAATATAATATGATTATATTTATTTTTTAATTTAAAAAATTATTGGATAGTTTTTTGCGATGTTTTCTCTGTAACCGAATGAGTTAATGGAAGGTTGCATTCAGTTTTTGTAACTGAAGGATAAAATGAAACTGGTTTTCATTTTGCAAAGAGATCAGATATTCGCTCAGCGATTGAATACACTACCCATTGCCTAGCAAACCGAAAGCATACACGACAGCTCAAAGTTTGCTAAACGATCGTGTACATGCGCGCATCTACTAAACGATCACATAGAATTACCTAAACAATCTTCTAGCATTTTCTAAGCAATTGCGTGCACGAGTGTTTTACTAAACAACCGTCTATACGATCAACACCTGTTTACTACATGATCATGTACCTTTACCTAAATAATCAAGCATCAGTCTATGCGATAGACTTTCGATATCTCCCACTTGCTTGGTCGTGGTAAACGATCGTTCTTTCCTCCATCCCTCTACCAAATCCAATAGATCCCACACCTCCTGGATTCTCACGCTGAGAATACCAAGGGTTCCGAGTGGTGGTGTCTTTCCTGCTGCCTTGTTCGTGAGGAGTCCGTTCGTGGGTAGACGATAACGAGATTTGGTGGACGATTGGTTTGGCTTGGATAGCAAGGGCGAGAGGTGCAATCCTTTGTCGAGAGCAAGATTTCTGCGAGAAGAGTTGTTCAACTGTTATGTATCTTGTTATCTTTATTGTCAAAACATGCTGTAATTTGTTGTTAAGTGCATAACTAGTATGTTTGATTGTAAATACGGTAATTTTGTCACAATGAGTTTGGAATGATCTTGCTTCCGCTCAGAGGTACTCTTGAATAAGTGTTCCTTCAGAGTGGACATAATATATCTACAGTGAGAGGATTACAACCACTAGGATTTAGTGGAGTTACTCGGTAGTTAATGAAAGGTGGTTAATTAGGTTAAAGAGTTTAGCCGGTAAATCGCAGATCGTTGGAGCCCATGATCTGTAGGTCCATGAGGTCCTCCTACTAGCTCAAATCGGACTAAACCTTAGAATAGGGTGACAAACAAATTAAAGTGTTCAAATTTGGTTTTTGGAGAAAAGTGGTAAATATATAAGATATATTTAACGTAATATTTAATTGTAAATTTAACATAAAAAGAAATAAAATAGGAGATCTTTAAATAAGATTTAAATATCAAGATTATGAATAGGGATTCATATTCGTTGGGATTATTGTTGGATTTGATATTAAATTAAATTAATTAAATTATTTAATTAATTATTTAATTTTAAAATTGACTATTAGAATTAATTTTGAAATTAAATGGAATTGGTTAAAATTGATTAGAAGTCAAATTTTGACTAGATTAAAAATGCAATGAAAGTCAAATTGTTGACTTTTGACTTTGAAAGTCAAATTGTTGACTTTTGACTTTGAAAGTCAAAAAGTCAAATTTGTTGACTTTGGACTTTGAGAGTCAAAGTTTGACCAAGTTAGTGGAAAGATTCAACATTTGTGAGTGAAAGATGCCAACTTTTGCATGGCTAAGTGTTATATTCATTTGAAGACACTTGTCCCACTAAATCCCACTTTGAGTTAGTGGTGAGTGTTAAATTCTCATCAAACTCAAAGTTGCATCTTTTGCATGTAATGTCCTTTAAAAGAAAGAGTTTCTTATTTGTTTAGAACTCTTAGCCAAGTGGAAATTGATGAGATTATGTGATAATCTCATTAGCTTTTTCTCTCAAAAGACTCAATATTTTCCTCTCCAAATTAGTCACTCACCAGATTCTAGCATTCTGTTCTAAGGCCGGAGAATAGTCAAGAAGACTCTTGTGGTGATTTACGAACCGTTCGTGAGGAGACTGAAGCTAATTTGGAGAAGATTTAAAGCCTATAAAGGTTATATTATTCTTCCATTTTTTACTTTATTTGATTGCATGCTTATTTTTGTAATTAAGCTAATTAGAATACTTTAAATCCGTTTCCCTTCTATTGTGCATGTGTTCGTTCCATCACACAATACTTACAAATAAAAAAATATTTTTCCAAATTGACAATGCTAAAAGCAAACATAAATACAATATCAGGTTCTGCAAACTTGATTGACGGTTTTGAAAAAGCAAATATTATTTTGTATGGAGGAACGAAATTTACAATTGACAATGCATTGTCTTCTAGTCAATCAAAGAGAAATCTTCTACGTTTTAAAAATATACATTACAATGGTTATCATATTGAGACTGATAGTGAGACTAATGTGGAATATCTATATAATATCTCTACTGTCTCAAATAAAAAACGTATATTAGAATTGAAACATATGCAACAATGAACCTGAAGTTCATGAATCTAGATATATTTTATATTTGATATGATAGATTCGGTCATCCAGGGTCTATAATGATGAGAAAAATTATTGAGAATTCAATTGAAAAACCATTGAAGAGTTAGAAGATTCTATAATCCAATGATTTATCATGTGAAGATTCTTAGAGCGGAAGTATCATCTGATCCGCGAGATAGTGCATCGAGGAGACGTGATCGTCACGTAGATCGCTTCGGAGCACAATGTTGCTGACCCATTTACGAAGGCTCTCACGGCTACAGTGTTTGAGGGTCACCTATAGAGCATGGGTCTACAGGATCACCCATAGCTGGACTAGGGCAAGTGGGAGATTTTCTTGTATTGGGCTTTTATGCCTTAGTTTATTATTTTGACTAAGTTTTTTGTACACCCCACTTCGCTTTAGGACAAGTGGGAGATTGTTGGGGTTGATGCCCTAAAGTCTCGTTTCCTGTAGTTTGTAAACGGTATGTACAAACACTTGTGTTGTTAATATATGATATTTACTTCACATCTTGTATTTTGCTCGGTTAATTGTTTTATTTGCTTTACCACAAACTAATAAACATAAAATCCCTGGTTATTTGTATGTGACTCAAGCATGTATGTAGTGACATACAAGTGGATCATGTCTTGAGTGATAGCCAAAATGGTCTGTAGTATATGGATATAGGAGGGAAACCTTATCCTGGTAACGCTACGGACACGGCCCGCTTTGTGGAATG
>NC_052355.1:24654123-24655836 GCF_009727055.1 Benincasa hispida | reverse complement strand
CGAGAACCGGTGTTTGGGTTAATTTGAAATGTTCAAATTGATAAGAGGAAGTTCAATTATATATGATATAATTGGACTGGCTAATTATATATGATATGATTGGCTAAATGTATGAGATACATTATTTTGGAGGAAATTAGATATAAATATGATTTATATCAAGTAGAGGAGAAAATATTATAGTAGATATGTTATATCAAACTATAGGATATAAATATAATATGATTATATTTATTAATTAGTTAATTGATTAATTATATGATAACTAATCATTTTTTCCACGTTCGGATGTGGGTAGTGGGCAGCGTTGGTTATGGTAACCGATGGGTTAAAAATGAAAAGAGTTTTTTATTTTGCAGAGTGCATTCAATATTTCTTCAACCGCCCAAAAGAACTCGTGAAACGATCGCCTAAGAGCCTATACGATAGTTGTTTCTCCGTTTAAACGATCGTCTACCTCATGATTTATCTAAATGATCGTATACGCTTTTCCTAAACGATCGTTCAGCTTTTCATACACGATCATGTAGCTTCTCTATGCGATAAGCACTTCTGCTATACGATAGCACTATTTTATCTCCCACTTGCTTATTTTCTACACGACTCGTTATCCTCCGTTCTTTATCAAATTCACCAAAGCCTACTCTTTGGGTTTTCACTCCGAGAATACCCAGGGCTCATTACTGTTGGTGTCGTCCCCGTTGCGACATTCGTGTTCGCGTTGATCGTGCTGCTGCAGTCGACGTTCCCGCCGGGTGTTGGTAGATCTGTTGGAGGGATTCGCTGCGTTGGGGTTCAGAAGGAGTCTTCAACTGGTATGGAACCCTTTCCCTGTTATTTATCATGTTCTGAGTATGTCGATAATTAGATTTATGTGCATAACTGTATGTGTTGAATGTATATCATTTGTATTTCGGTCACTATGAAATCGGAGCGATCTGAACACGCTCATGGAACTATCTGTATGAGATCCTTCAATTGGTATCAAAGCCAGGTTCTGATACTCCGATTTCATCTGTTGCAACAAAATGACATATACATTCATGGTGGGTGCATTTCTACGCAGTTTTAATTGTTAAATCTGCTGTGGATGTGCCAGATTAATGGATGTTTTCGGGATGATTAGCCTCGGTTTGTTTAAGTTCCTTTTACGTTTGTATTTATTTGTAAAGGCCCCTGCGTTTTTGGGCATTAATAATCGTTATCGAGTCTGTATTCAATGTTTTTTGAAGTTTTGAGTCGTTCGTTGAAGTTCTGGGCAAGCGTTACGGCTCTTTGAGGAAGGAGGTGATCAAGGATTGATCGCATCGTGTAGAAGATGTTCTATGCGATCTCCGTTGATTGCATCGTAAAGATGAAGGTGTACGCGATTACGGTTGAACGCATCAGTTAAATGATGGGGAATACGATCAAGAGTTGGTTGCATCGGGTTGACGATCGGGTAGCGATCGCCGAGTATCGTTTAATGCATGCTCGCGCTAGATGATCGTTTAGGTCGACAAGCTTCATCGCTTAGGAACTGACTAAATGATCGCTTAGCATCGCAAGATAAATCATTTACCAAGTTGCACGCATCGGTTAGATAATGAAAGAACCGCGTATCATTTAAAGCGCGCGCGCTAGACAATCATTTATGTCGGCAAGCTTCATCACTTAGTAATTGACTAAACGATCGCTTAGTAACTCAAGGTAAATCGTTTACCTATTGTTTCG
>NC_052355.1:24625550-24652078 GCF_009727055.1 Benincasa hispida | reverse complement strand
AAATGCCGCTCGAAATGTTCGGGAGGCACATGAGTGATGGACAAGGGCGAATGAGAAGGCTCGAGCCTACATCTTGGCGTGTCTTTCTGAAGTCTTGGCCAAGAAACATGAGCCTATGGTCTCAGCGCGTGAGATCATGGAGTCCCTGCGGTGGATCTTTGGACAACCGTCTGAACAACTTATGTATGAGGCTCTTAAATACATATTCAACTCCAAAATGCAAGAAGGCACCTCTATGCGTGAACATGTGCTAAACATGATGGTTCACCATCGATGAGGGCAGCCAAGTTAGCATAATCCTGCATTCTTTGCCAGAGAGCTTCCTGCACTTTGTTAGTAATGTGATTCTTAACAAAGTGAAGTATAACCTTACAGCTCTCCTCAACGAGTTACAAACATACCAATCTTTACTGAAAAGTAAGGAGAGGCGAAAGGGTGAGGCAAATGTTGCTTCATCCTCCAGGACGTTCCATAGAGGTTCGACCTCAGAAACGAAGTCTGCACCTTCTGCTTCTAACTCTACAAAGAGGAAGAAGAAGAAGGGTGGTAAGGGAAAAGAGAAGGCACCTGCTAACCCACCGCCTGTCGCCCCAAGGAAGCGTCCACAAGTTGCTAAAGGATAGTGTTTCCATTGCAACCAAGATGGACACTAGAAGAGAAACTGTCCTCGGTATCTGAAAGAGAATAAAGAAGCCAAGGCTAAGGCCAAGGCCGATAAAGGTAAATATGATTTACTTGTGCTTGAAACTTGTTTAGTGGAGAATGATGATTCTTCCTAGATAATTGATTCAAGCGCCACTAACCATGTTTTTTCTTCTTTTTAGGGGGATTAGATCTTGGCGACAGTTGGAGGCTAGTGAGATGACGATGCGAGTATGCACCGAGCACGTCGTCTCAGTTGTGGCAGTGGAAGGACTCTAGTTAGCTTTACAAAATAGGTTTTTTATTTTAAATGATGTCTGTTCCTGAACTAAAAAGGAACCTTATTTCTATAAAGTGTTTATTGCAATGTAAATATACTGTCTCTTTTGATTTGAATAAAGAGTTTATTCATAAAGATGGTGTTTTAATTTGCACAACAAATCTGGAATTGAATTTATATGTTTTAAGGGCGTTAGCCATTAATTCCCTTCATAATACTGAAATGTTCAGAACTGTCGTAACTCAATCAAAACATCGACGAATTTCTCCCAAAAGAAAATGCCCAACTTTGGCATCTTCATTTAGGACACATTAATCTCAATAGGATTGAGAGATTAGTGAAGAATGGACTTCTAAGTGAGTTAGAAGAAAATTCTTTACCTGTGTGCGATCAAGATCGAGAAAAGGAAGTTTTCTAATCATTGACTCAAACCTGAAAGACGAAGGAAAACTCAATGAAGAACAAATTCAGCAAGCTCTCCTGAATACGACAGATTCAAAAGTGGCTAAAGAAGAATCTTGCCTTGAGGGTAAGATGACTAAACGACCTTTTAGTGGAAAAGGTTCTATAGCCAAGGAGCCTCTTGAGTTAGTACATTCTGACCTTTGTGGTCCTATGAATGTGCGAGCCCGAGGTGGCTATGAGTATTTTATCAGTTTTACTGATGATTACTCTAGGTACGGGTATGTTTATCTTATGCAATGAAAGTCTGAATCCTTTGAAAAGTTCAAAGAGTTCAAGGCTAAAGTTGAAAACGCATTAGATAGACGGATTGAAACACTTCGATCGAATTGAGGTAAAGAGTTTTTGGACTCGGCATTCCAGGACTATTTGATAGAACATGGAATCGTTTCCTAACTCTTAGTGCCGAGTACACCTCAGTAGAATGGTGTAGCAGAGAGGAGAAATAGGACCTTGTTAAATATGGTTCGCTAGATGATGAGTTACGCTTCCTTACCGGACTTGTTTTGGGGTTTTACGGTGGAGACTGCGGTGTACATACTCAACTGTGTTCCCTCCAAGAGTGTTGAAAGAACACCTCTGAAGTTGTGGAATGGGCGTAAAGCTAGTTTACGTCACTTCCACATTTGGGTTTTCCTTGCACATATGCTTGAGGCTAATCCCAAGAAGTTGGAACCACGGTTGAGATTGTGCCTCTTTGTAGGCTACCCCAAAGGTATACCAGGGGGTTATTTTTCTAATCCAACGGAAAATAGGGTGTTTGTTTCAACAAACGTTACTTTCCTGAAAGAGGATCATATAAGGGAACACAGTCCACGAAGCAAAGTCGTATTGCGTGAGCTTTCCAATGAAACTACTAAAGCTTCAACAGGAGTTGTTGAAGAGCCTGCTACATCAACAAGAGTTTTTTATGTGAGTTCATCCAGTAGGTTGGTTCCACCTTAAGAGTTGAGGAAACCTCGACGTAGTGGGAGGGTTGCAAACCCACCCATTCGCTATCTGGGTTTCACGATAATCCCTTCTATGGTAGCAGATGGCGACGTTGAGGATCCGTTGTCTTATAAGAAGGGAATGGAGGATATAGACTGGGATGCATGGGTCAAGGCCATGGATCTCGAGATGGAGTTGATGTACTTCAACTCAATATGGGATCTTGTAGATCAGCCTGATGGGGTTCACCCTATAGGTCGTAAATGGATCTACAAGTGCAAACGGGGTACTGATGGGAAGGTACAGACCTTCAAGGCTCGACTTGTGGCAAAGGGTTATACCCAGGTAGAGGGAGTCGACTATGAGGAAACTTTCTCACCTGTTGCCATGTTAAAGTCGATCCATATCCTCCTGTCCATTGCAGCTTATTATAATTATAAGATTTGGCAAATGAAAGTCAAGACGGCCTTTCTGAATAGCAATCTTGAGGAAACCATTTATATGGTGTCGCCTGAGGGATTCATAGCCAAAGGCCAAGAGCAAAAGGTTTGCAAACTAAATTAGTCCATTTATGGACTGAAACAGGCATCTCGATCTTGGAACATACGATTTGATACAGCGATCAAGTCATATGGCCATAACGTTGATGAACCTTGTGTCTACAAGAATTTCATCAACGCTTCAATATTCTTCTTAGTGTTATATATAGATGATATCCTACTCATTGGGAATGATGTAGGTCTACTGACTGCAATTAAGAACTGGCTAGTGACCCAATTCCAGATCAAAGATTTGGGAGAGGTCAGTTTGTTCTAGGTTACCAAGATCTTTTCGGGATGTAAGAACAAAGTGCTAGCCAGACTGTCTCAAGCATCGTTAATTGGACACGATGTTTGATTCAAGTACTCGATGCAGGACTCAAGAGAGGGCCTTACTTACCGTCAGGCATAAGTCACTTTTAACTAAGAAAATGTGTCCTAAGACGCCTCAAGAGGTTGAAGAGATGATCTATGGTCTCATATGTGTCTGCCGTTTTCAGTTGATTATACGCGATGCTCTGTACTCGTCCATGACATCTGCTACGCTTGTGGGCATATCAAATAGTATCAGTCTAACCCACGGCTAGGGTTCACATGACCGAGTGAAGAACATCCTCAAGTATCCTCGAGAGGAACAACGCGACTACATGCTCGTGTATGACGTTCGAGGATTATCCTGATATAGGGATTACACGGATTCTAACTTTCAGATCTTTATAAGGCACTCTCACAAGCCCATCAAGGTCTAGTTTTACATTAACGGAGGAGCTTATAGTTTGTTGGCGAAGCACTAAGCAGCGGGTGCTATCACCGACTCCACTATGGAGGCAGAGTAACGTAGCGGCTTTGCGAAGCTTGCTAAGGAACACATTTTAATCTGGCTCAGGAAGTTCTTGACAGACCTGGAAGTTGTTCTAGATATATCTACGCCCATTACCCTCTATTGTGATAATAGTGGGGCCATGGCGAACTCCAAGGAGCCAAGGAGTCACAGGCGCGGAAAACACATAGAGCGAAAGTATCATCTGATCCGCGAGAGTGCATTGAAGAGACGTGATCGTCACGTAGATCGCTTCGAAGCACAATGTTTGAGGGTCACCTACGGAGTATGGGTCTACAGGATCGCCCGTAGCTGGACTAAGGCAAGTGGGAGATTTTCTTGTATTGGGCTTTTATGCCCTAGTTTATTGTTTTGTACTAAGTTTTTTGTACACCTCACTTCACTTTAGGACAAATGGGAGATTGTTAGGGTTGATACCCTAAAGTCTCATGTCTTGTAGTTTGTAAACAGTATGTACAAACACTTGTGTTGTTAATCTATGATATTTACTTCACATCTTGTATTTTGCTCGGTTATTTTTTTTTTATTTTCTTTACCACAAACCAATAAACATAAAATCTCTGGTTATCTGTATGTGCTCAAGCATGTATATAGTGACATACAAGTGGATCATGTCTTAACTGATAGCCAAAATGGTTTATAGTATATGGATATAGGAGGGAAACCTTATCCTAGTAACGCTACGGACGCGGCCCGCTTTGTGGAATGATCAAAAGTGTTGTGACTTGTCATAGATGGTCTTATCTTGATCATTCAAGTTGGGGATATGCGAGCAGGGGTGTCCTATACAAAGAGTTTGTATAAGACCTGACCATGAAGTGTTAACGTCTCGTTATATAACACCGTTCATGACAGAGACTTCACTTCACTAGAATGACCATAAGTAACATGACCTCAATCCTGAGTGAGTCAAGAACTTCTGCCATTGAGGGCGGTCCTTTGATTTGTATGGGTACGAGTGGCCAGGTCGCCGATTCAAACTTACCATTTTGGGGATTCGTCTGATTTGGGAGTTGGTAACTCAGCTACACAAGATGGAATTCACTCCTTCCCCGAGGTAGGGGTAAGTAGAAAGATGGCTCCCTTAAGGGCTGATTCTGGGGATTGAACGATGTGACGCCACACATCTTCTCTTGGCCCGAGAGGTGTTCACACATAGTTAGACTATGTTGTATTGTTCATTAGAGGAATAAGTGGTACTTAAGGAGTGAAATGTAACTACAGGGGAAAAACGATAAATTAGCCTAACTGTACTTACGAGCATCTGTGAAGGGTCATCGTACTCATGATTGGTTATATCCAATGGACACAGAAATATATCTGTGGTAAGAAGAGTTTAGCTATTGGTCTTTAGTGGAATCACTGATAGTTAATGGATGGTGGATCTCGTGGCTAAAGAGTTTAGTCAGCTATTCATATACCGTTGGAGCTTTGAGCCATAGGTCCATTAGGTCCCCTGGGTATCTTAGATAAAGTCGAGAACCAGTGTTTGGGTTAATTTGAAAGGTTAAATTACCAAAAGGAAGTTCAATTATATATGATATAATTGGACTAGTTAATTATATGTGATATAATTGGCTAAATGTATGAGATACATTATTTTGGAGGAAATTAGATATAAATATGATTTATATCAAGTAGAGGAGAAAATACTATAGTAGATGTGTGATATCAAACTATAGAATATAAATATAATATGATTATGTTTATTTATTAATTAATTGATTAATTATATGATAATTAATCATTTTTTCACGTTCGAACGTGGGTAGTGGGCAGCGTTGGTTATGGTAACCGATGGGTAAAAAATGAAAAGAGTTTTTCATTTTGCAGAGTGCATTCAATATTTCTTCGACCGCCCAAAAGAATTCGTGAAACAATCGCCCGAGTGCCTATATGATAGTTGCTTCTCCGTCTAAACGATCGTCTACCTCATGATTTATCTAAACAATCGTATACGTTTTTCCTAAACGATCGTTTAGCTTTTCATACACGATCATGTAGCTTCTCTATGCGATAAACACTTTTGCTATACGATAGCACTATTTTATCTCCCACTTACTTATCGTCTACACGACTCGTTGTCCTCCATCCTTTACCAAATTCACCAAAGCCTACTCTTTGGGTTTTCACTCCGAGAATACCTGGGGCTCATTAGTGGTGGTGTCGTCCTCGTTGCGGCGTTTGTGTTCGCATTGATCATGCTGTTGCGGTCGACGTTCCTACGGGTGTTGGTAGATCTATTGGAGGGATCCGCTGCGTTGGGGTTCAGAAGTTCGATGAGAGTCTTCAACTAGTATGGAACCCTTTCCCTATTATTTATCATGTTCTAGGTATGCTGACAATTAGATTTATGTGCATAACTGTATGTGTTGAATGTATATCATTTGTATTTTGGTCACCGTGAAATCGGAGCGATCTGAACACACTCATGGAACTCTCGGTATGAGATCCTTCACCCTATACCCTAGTATCATCTCCCACTTGCCCTAGACAAGATGCCACATGTCTCGTAGACACAGACTTTCTAGATGACTCTCGAACACTTTAGCCGTGAGAGCCTATGTAAACGGATCATCAACGTTGTGCTCTGATGCGATTTCTTGACTATCACATCACCGCGATGCACAGTTTCCCTAATCAAGTGATATTTTCATTCTATATGATTTCTCTACGATGACTCCGAGATTCCTTCAAATTTGCCACAGCCCCGTTGTTATCAGAATAAAGAGTGATTGGCAAAGACATATTTGGAGCAACTTCCAATTGGTAAGGAATTTCCTCAACCAAACAACCTTCTTAGTTGCTTCACAAGCGGCTAGGTATACGGTTTTTGTAGTGGAGTCTACGATGCATCCTTACTTGATGCTTCACCATACCACAGCCCCTCTGTTTAGAGTGAACTCTGACCCTGATGTCGATTTACGAGAATCTCTATCAGTCTGAAAGTTAGAGTCTGTGTATCCTGTAAGGATCAAATCCTTATCTCCATATACAAGCATGTAGACCTTCATTCTCCAGAGATACTTGAGGATTGTTTTGATCGTCGTCCAGTGATCTAATCTTAGATGGGACTGGTAACGACTAACAATCCCTACTATATAGCAAATGTCGGGTCTGGTACATAATATTGCATACATTAAGCTTCCAACAGCTAAAGCATAGGGAATCCGTCTCATCTTCTCAACCTCTTGAGGTGTCTTAGGACATTGATCCTTAGACAAAATGATTCCATGCCTGAAGGGTAACAAACCCCTCTTGGAATCCTGCATCTCTTACGTGACCAACATTTGATCAATGTACGATGCTTGAGACAAGGCTAACCTCTTGTTCTTACGATCCTGAATAATCTAGATCCCTAGAACATACTGCACCTCACCCAAATCTTTCATTTGGAATTAGGTGGCTAGCCACTTCTTTATGTCAGTCAGAAAGCCTATATCATTCCCAATGAGTAGGATATCATCCACATATAGTATCAGGAAAGCTATTGAGCTGTTGATGAGCTTCTTGTAAACACAAGGCTCATCAATGTTCTAATCAAAGCCAAATGATTTGATCATACTGTCAAATCTAATGTTCCACAATCTAGACGTTTGTTTGATCCCATAAATGGGCCTATTAAGCTTGCAAACGCTTTACTCTTGAACTGGTTAAGCCATGTAGATGGTTTCCTCAAGATTATCATTAAGAAAGGAAGTCTTTACGTCCATTTGCCATATCTCATAATCATAAAATGTGACTATGGACAGGAGTATCTTGATAGACTTCAACATGACAACAGGTGAGAAAGTTTCCTCATAGTCCACTCCCTCGACCTAGGTATAACCATTTTCCATGAGTCTAGCCTTAAAGGTTTGCATCTTTCCATCTACACCTCGTTTTCATTTGTAGATCCACTTACACCCTATAGGTTTTACCCCATCAGTTTGATCCACAAGTTCCCAAACGTTATTGAAGTACGTAGATTCCATTTCCTAGTTCATGGCCTTAATCCACTCATCTTTGTCAACATCTTCCATGGCTTGCTTAAAAGACAATGGATCCTCGACCCCATCATCAGAAATGATGTTCTAGGCTTCAGTCAAATCCACGTAGCATTCCGGTGGGTTCATAACCCTCCCACTACGTCGAGGTAGTCTCAACTCTTGAGATAGCTGACTAGATGAATCGATGTCAATAACTCTTGTTGATCTATCAGTCTGTTCAACAACTCTTGTTGAACCCTCAGTAGTCTCACTAGAAGTCTCACGTAAAACAAGCTTACTTCATGATTTATGATCCTTGATGTGGTCTTCTTCCAAGAAGATAGAATTTATAGATACAAAAACTTTGTTCTCACTCGGATCATAGAAGTTTCCACCCCTCGTTTCCCTGGGGTAGCATATAAAGAGGAAAAATTTTGAACACGGTTCCAACTTCTTCGGGTTAGCCACAAGTACGTGGGTCAGACACCCCCAAATCATGAAGTGGTGTAAACTACCTTTACGGTCTCTCCACAGCTTAAAAGGTATTTTAGAAACAATTTTCGAGGGAACATTGTTCAAAATATAACAAGCAATCTCCACTGCAAAATCCCAAAACGAGTTTTGAAGATGAGCATCACTCATCATAAACCGAACCATGTCCAACAAGGTTCTGTTTCTCCTTTCTGATACACCATTCTGCTGAGGTGTACCTAGGGCCGAGAGTTGTGATAACGAGTATAAATGCACATTATCATAGTATTAAGTTCTTAAATAATGTCGGATTGCATTGATAGAATATGTTAAATTATGTCCATTAAGCATAAATTCTATAATATTACGGTCGCATGTGTCCAACGCATTAGAGCAGTTGATCTCTATATTTTTGTGCTAATGCGTTAACGTAATTCAAAGAATTCGATCATAGGAATACATTGATCGAGCGCAACTTCACCGCAAGACTTTGAGTTGATCGTGCTGGCAAACATCCACCCAAGAAGAATCACCGCAACATGATAGGCGCATCCGGACGAAAGGACAATTAAGATCGATGGGACGGAAAGCTGATAGTAGTCAGATCCAAATTAATTAATAGCCGATAACGATTACAAAGTACATCCAGCTTTATCGGTGACAACTATCGACGCATCAATCAGGAATTAAAGTTGTCCCATTTGTATAACCAAGAGAGAGAAGTCGCCTTTCACTTTTGATGCCCTAAAAATACCAAGTGCATTCTTCAGAGAAGGGGTTAAGCAGTCGATTACTTCATCACCTTACAAGTCTACACCTCTGTTCATAGTTTTCTTTTCCATTTCACAGCGGAGCTAGAGAAGAGTGGTGATGCCGGAGATCATCCAAGGCGACTCGAGAGAGAACCTTGGGGCATAAGAGCAGAGAACGGGTTGACTCTCGCAAAATCGAGAATATCTTTAGAGCACGAGTAGAACAGTGTAACACCTAGTGGCAAGAAGTTCCTCTACGCTCTTTACTATAATTGAATTGTTATTCTGTATTTCATTTTTTATCTATTCAATGGAAGTTATATTTCTACATCCGCTTACTCTCTTAATACGCATGAGTAGCTAAACTAGTTGAATGGGTTGAGAGGAACTAAGCTAACATGATCTAGGAAGTTTATTGCTTGCGATTGTCTTGTTTTATGCTGTGCGAAACATCCCTTTTAGAGTTGCTTGAGAGAGAATCTAAAGAAAGAACCTAATGTCTCGAGAGAGCTAGGTTAGAATCTGACTTGAAAGAGCAAGATTAGGCCTGCATAAGCAAGAAATAGAGACTTAGAGATAAGCTCTGTTTTGTCAACTTGCATCACATGCACCTAGGAATAGGAATGATATTATGCAGTCGCATATTTGTGTGAATGTCATGTTGTCATCGCATAAATAGAAAATAGAGGTTCTTATGTAAACACTGTAAACTATCGCATATTTATCGCATGTGTTCTAGCCTTCGAAGTCGTGGCATTCACGCTGAGAGGTGGTTTACTATTATATGCATGTTGCATGATCGCAAGGCATGAAACGCATCCTAGGGAGTGTTAGCCAAAACCCTTCTCAACTCGTTCACCGCATATTCATCGTATTTCCCATTTATCAACTCTTTTCGAACTCTGCAGCATTCATTATTAGTTTCATTAATGCAACAACAACCCAACACATTTATTCAACTGTGTTATCGCAAGTTTTCATAAAAATCTCCAACGCAACTATTTTCACAAGTCCCTGTGTTCGACCCTGGACTTACTAGGAAACTCAGAGGAATTTACACTTGAATTCCGCTGGGAAAACTTGAGTGCACAACGTAATTCCATCAACGCATATCATACATTTCCATATTTAATAAAATAACGCATCAAGTTGGGACGTAATTCCATGTTCTATCTTTATAGTTCTGGAATTGGAGGTCCATATACTCTCCACCACAATCAGATTGTAGTGTTTTTATCTTCTTACCTTAAAAAATTTCAAACAGCCTTATACTCCTTGAACTTGTCAAGGGCTTCAGACATACGTTTCATTAGGTAGAGATACCCATACCTTGAATAATCATCTATAAAAGAAGATGAAATATTCATACCCACCTCGAGCCCTAATATTCATCGGACCACAGATGTCATAATGTATAAGCTCCAAGACTTCTTTGGCTCTCAAACCTTTTTCAATAAAAGGTCGTTTTTCATCTTGCCTTTAAGGCATGATTCACACACCGGCAAGGAGTTTTTTTCTAAACTCTTTTAGAAGTCCACATTTCACCATTTGCTCAATCCTATTGAGGTTGATGTGACCTAACCTTAGATACCAAAGATGCGCATTTTCCTTATGAGAAACCTTTGGTCTTTTAGCTATTTTCGCCATACTGAAACATTTTAGTATTAAGCAAGGCTTTTATGACTAACGGCCTTAGTACATATAAGTTATTTTCCATTGAACCAAACCCAATCTCCATACCATTTTTTAAAAATAAACATTTTACTCTCAGAAAAAGAAGATGGTATAGCCTTGTTCAATGAGACAAGAAATCGAGATTAAGTTCCTCTTGATATGAGCAACTACAAAACATTATCAGTAACAGATAACGTTTCTTGTCCAAAAATAACTTCAGCCTACCTATAACAAACAGCTGAAACAACTACACTAGTACCGACTCGAAGAGTCAACTCTCCCTATGGCAACATTTTCTAGGAACTAAATCCTTGGTAAGAGGAACAGACGTGTTTAGTAGGACCCGAATCAAGGATCCAGACAGAATCATCATTTTCTACCAAATACATCTCCAACACCAATAAAATCATATTTATTGTCTTTAGACTTCCTCCTCTTTTGTGAGAGTAGCAGGATCAACATCAGAACCTAAAATAAGCTCCAAGTTCCATTCAAAGAACACTTCTCGTCGATGAACTTTAACAGAGTTAGCAACACTTGCTTTCTCTTCCTAGAGGTTATCTTGGGAACTGACACTACTAGTGTCTTTGTCATCCATCCCTTAGTGCTTGAAAGGTAAGAACTGACGTTCAAACAATTCTTGCAACGAGTCTATGATTTCATGTGCAATAACCATGTTCTCAACCCTTTGGCCAAAGCATCAGGTATACTAGCCAATATGTGAAGTCGAGCCAATGAATTAGCCTTCATCCGCAACTCATATGCATTACGAACACTTCGCGGTGCATCAAGGGTCGATACTTGAAGAAACTTCTCAACCATGACAAACGCGAGGTCGTTTACCACGAAATATGTTTTACAGACTCTTTACACTATATGTAATCGATCAAACTAGAGGCATTTACGAAAATCAAACATTTGGTAAAGAAACATTGACTACGTTAGGTTTTAAGCAAATACTCGTGAAAACATACAAAATCCAATACAGTTTACAACTCTGAGTTGATCATCCAATTCAGCGTAGGTCTGGCCAAAGGTAGGAAACGTCAAGAAATTTTACAATTGATTTTTTGAATGGACATGATTCTGAATTTAAAATCGTATGATGCCATTGTGAATCGACGACCTGAAAGCTGCTTCATCCACCTAGACAAACGCCTATATGAGAGATAAAACAAATTTTATAGTTTTGACTTTACATACGATCAATCATAAAGAAAAAAAGTGGCTGAAAAGAACATATCATTACTAGCTAGTTTAGAAGCTCAGTTTGAGAACTCAAAATTTTAACGAGATACAATCATTTGAAATAAGAAAACTTACTTTTTCAAATAATCCCTTAATGGCAAATTAGTTGACATATATCCTAATTCACAATTTAGCAACAAGTTCAAAGCAAAAAAATTTTAGGGAAAAAAGCCCCGAAGAGTGTCAATTTATCCCTCTTCTGAATTGAGACATTCTCAACTGGTCATTAAAATACAGAACAACTTTTGGTCCTATAATCGGCTAGCCATGATTGATTTGGTCAAGAAATCATTAACTTACTTAACAATTTCCCATAAGTGTGACCCGTCATTTTAGGCCCTAAAGTTTCGCCCTAAGCATCCAATCGAAGGGAAAAATCCAATTGGGGAAAAAACTAAAGTGACCCTATCCATTTCGAGAGTTCACCTTGATATTGACCAACTGCACAAAACCCATCCGAAGAGGGATCTTCCAGGGTGCACGAGAGAGTTGCAAGAATGATCTCACAGTGCGAACCAATGTAGGAGACTGCAGGACGTGTTGACACACACCTCACCCACTTACTATAAATACTCTCTCCGTCCACTTTGCTATTGGACTCATGCCAAACAACATCCGAAGGGGGATGCTCCCAAGCACCACGAGGCCGAGCATAAATCTCACGACATGAACATTCAAGGAGAAACGTAAGTGGAATCATTGACATATTCATATATATCTCTTCCTCCCACTGAGTATTTTATAACATAGGGTTTAGTTTACTAGAAAAAACATGGCTAAGGATTTTAACTAAGTGACTTTTTAGGTTTCCCCAAGAGTAACTCTTACCTTGGAAAGGTTGAACAACTTTTAATCATCATCCATTAAACTCTTTAATGGAGTCTTTGATTAACTAACGCATTGCTTGTAGAAAATCTATCTAATTCACCTTATTTTCAAGTAGGTTCCCAGGTAGATGTGTGATAACGGGCAGAAATGCACTTATTTACATGCTAAATTTTAAAACAGATGTAGATTGATTGTAAGGTATCAAAAGATGTACGTTTTTGAGTAAAAATAAATATATACAAATTGTCCAAAAGCATTAAGTTCACAAGTATTACGATCGCATGCATCCATCGCAATTTAAAACAGTTAACTTATGTATTTTTGTGTAGAAATATGTGATCCAAAGAAATCAATGTGTCGAGTGCATTAAGAGAGAAGGTTGCCGCACTAGAGCCGGCACATCATGGTGGCACATTTGGGTGAAAAGCGTAATAAATCATGATGGGACAGAAAAGCTGATGACTGTTCGGATTCCGAATTAAGTTGACAAGCCATTAACAACCTACTGTAGAAGGTACACTCAACTTTTCGGTGACAAATATTCGACACATCAGACAGAGAATTAATGTCATCCCATCAGTGAGCATCATAAGAGAGAAGAAGCTTTCACCCCGAAGCTTTATAAATACCAGAGGCCACCTTCAGTGAAAGAGTTTGACAGTTAGATAATTTTCCCTTAGATAGAAGTAGCCTTGTTCATAGTTTCCATACTTAGAAGGCGGAGCGAGAGAAGGGAAGAGACGATGGAAGATCGCCCTGGTCAGCTCAAGAGAGAACCAGAAGGTGTGGAAAAAACAGAGAGAGGGCCGACTCTTTGCAAGAGCGAGATTATCTTTTGAGCAAAGTAGAGAAGAACAGTGTAAAAGCCTTGGGAAACAAGAGATTGCTACCATGGCTCTTTATTCTTATTCCGCATTTTTATTCTGTATTTCAATTCTATATCTATAAAATGGAACTTGCTTATCTATATTTGTTCACTCTCTTAAAAGCACGCATGAGTAGAAATCTATCAACGGGTTGAGAAGAACTTAGCTAACATGACCTAGGATTTTCATTGCATGCGATCATCTTGTCTTATGTTACGCTCAACACCCTTTAAAGCTACTCGAGAGAGAGTCTGAAGAAAGAACCAAAGACTTGAGAGAGCTAGGTTAGAATCTAGAGCAAGATTAGATCTGCATAAGCAAGAGATAGAGACTTAGAGATAAGCTATGTTTGTCAACATGCATCGCATGTACCCCAAAGATAGTTTATGATATTATGTGGTCACCTTGTATGTGTGAATGTCAATTGTCATTGCATAAACAAGAACTATAAGCCGTAGCATTTGCATTGAGAGATGATTTGCTATTGTATGCTTGTAACATGATCCCATAACATGAACGTAATCCTAGAAAGTGTTAGCTGAACCCCTTCTCAACCCGTTCCCCTGCATATTCATCGCATCTTCCGTAGTATTAACTCTTTTCTTAACTCCGTCTCATACATTTTATACTGTAAACAACAACCCACCAACTCTTTGATTTATTGGTTACCGCAAACTCATCTTAAAACTTATTGTCGCATAGTGTTTTTCTTAGTCTCTGAGTTCGACCCTGGACTTACCAGGAAACTCAGAAGGATTTATACTTGGGTTTTGCTGAGAAAACTTGTTGCACAACGCATTTTTCATTACCACAATTCCTTTCATTAACTCACAGCATAAAATAATGCATCAAGTTTTAGGCGCCATTGCCGGGGACTTCGGCAGTTTAGTGTGCTAATAGTAATTTTTCTGATTTCTTTGCAGCTTTCAATCTCTGGCGAATTACGACTCAGAGATTGAAAGAACGTTTCGACGAAGACTAAGAGATAGCCGCCAATAATAAGAGAAAGATAATATGGCGGAACAACCTGGAAACAGAGCACCAAATGAAAATAATGTCATGGTGAATTCCATCTTATTGGCAAACGATCGCAATAGGCGCATTCGGGATTATGCATCACCCAACCTCTACGATTTCTCCCTAGGAATCATGAGGCCTGCTCTTGATGGATCTCGATTCAAAATGAAACCGGTGATGCTGCAGATGATCCAGACTGCTGGACAGTTTGGAGGGAGGCGTGGCGAAGACCCGCACGCTCACCTCCGGAGCTTCATAGAGATCTACAATACTTTTGTGTTCCCGAAAATTTCCACCGAAGAAGTTTGACTAACTTTGTTTCCATTTTCGTTGTGTGACCATGCACGAAAATGGGTTTACTCTCTCGAGTTGTGGGAGATTACTTCTTGGGAACAAGTATTAGAGAAGTTTATAAAGAAAATATTTCCCACCAACGAGAATGCCAGGAGAAGAAAGTTAATAACCAATTTTGAACAGGACATGGACGAATCGCTCAGTGATGCTTCAGCAAGGTTTAAAAGGCTGGTAAGAGACTGTTCGCACAACGAATTGTTAGACTGCTTACAGATGGAAATTTTTTTATCATGGATTAAACCCTGCTTCGCAGACCGCTACCAACGCGGTAGCCGCTGAAGGTCTGTTAGATAAAACGTATGATGAGGCCAAGAACATCCTTTATCGCATCTCTAAAAATCACGAGGACTAAAGAGAGAGCGATAAAAGATTGAAAATAAAGCATAGTGATGCAAACAATGGTCCTATCACATCCCTTCAGAGTTAGATGATTGCGATGATGAACTTGATATAGGGAATCGTAATCAACAACCCAACAACGCATAATGGGCAAGTGAAAGCAATCAACCAGACGACTACAAGGTGAAGGACACGCAATGGAGGAATGCCGGCAAAACCAACAGTCAATTTATTTTGTGAAGAATGACCCGTTCTCTAACACGTACATTCCTGGGTGGAGAAACCACCCCAACTTTGCATGGAAAAATCAGCAGCAAAATTTTCAATCAGTGGCGCAAAAAGAAGGGCACCCAGATTTTTCCCACGAAACAACGGTCAGACGAGTAATCAAGCCAGCAATTCGCAGGCGCCACAATCTTCCTTTTTGGAAAGTTTGTTGAAGCAATATATTGAAAAGAATGAAATTGTGTTTCAAAACCAAGCGACGTCTATCTACAACCTGGAAATACAAATAGGCTAGATTGTGGGCGAACTCAAGAACAGATCGCACGGGGCCCTGCCGAGTTCAACAGAACTCCCACACAACCCAGGGGGTACGGGTAAAGAGCGGTGTCAAGTGGTGACATTGCAGAGTGGAAAGACTCCAGTATGGGAGAAGAATAAGCCTAGCCAGACTGCTTTTATTGCGCTAGAACCAAAGATTGCGGTGACTCGAGAAGAAGCAGGAGAAAAAGAGGCGATAGAGTCAGAGATTGCATCCACCTTAGAGCCAAAAGAACAGGGGACTGTGAGAGTATAGTTGCCACCTTTCTCACAAAAACTCAGAAAGAAGAAAAATGATGAGGTACAATACCAATGCTTCATGAATATGTTAAAACAATTGAATATTAACATTCCTTTCACTGAAGCAATTGAGGAGATGCTCACATATGTGAACTTTCTAAAGAATATGGTGACAAAGAAGAGAGGCACTGGTAAGTTCGCCGCGGTGGCTTTGACGCAAAGCTCAAAATCTATAATCCCACAAAAAATGCGCGACCTCGGGAGTTTCAGTATACCTTGCTCCATTGGAGGATTGTACGTCGGGCAAGTGCTATGCGATCTTGGAGCCAGCATCAACTTGATGCCTCTGTCAATTTTCAAACAGCTGAATGTGGGGCAACTTGCACCCACGACTGTGATTCTGCAATTAGCAGATAGATCTCTGGTGCATCCGGAGAGGAATGTGAAGGACGTGCTGGTTACAATTGACAAATTTATATTGCCAACAGAGTTCATCATCTTGGACTACGAAGCAGACAAAGATGTGCCCATCATCCTGGGGCAACCATTTTTATCAACCGGTCGTGCTCAGATTGATGTGCAAAAAGAAGAGATCACCTTGAGCGTGAATGGACAAAAGCTCAAATTCGACATTATCCGTGCCATAAAATATCCTGATGAAGAAGACCTTAATGAATCCGAGGATGAACATACTTTGAATGAAGAAGAGAAGCCTGAAGATGAAAACGAAGATGAGGATGCGATCACATCCATTGTTGCATGCAAAGCGATCACAGAAAAACAAACAAGGAAGATGAGGTGATCACAACCCAAGAAGATGAGCCGACAGTGAATGAAGAAAGAAAAACAATGCAACCGTCCTAAAAACAACCACTAATACTAGAGTTGAAGACCCTGCCTAACCACCTAAAGTATGCGTTTCTGGGACAGAATGAAAAGCTACCAGTAATCATTTGCTTCGCGCTTAATGAAAACAAAGAAAATGCGCTGCTGAGCATTCTGAGAAAACATGTAAAAGCAATTGGTTGGACGCTCGCAGCCATTCGAGGAATTAGCCCCGCATACTATATGCATAGAATTCGTCTTGAAGAGAAGCACAAAGGATCGATCGAGCATCAGCGCAGACTCAACCCTGCGGTGTAAGAGGTCGTAAAGAAGGAGATAATTAAGTGGTTAGATGCGGGCATCATCTATCCGATAGTAGAGAACACGTGGGTCAGTCTTGTGCAGTGTGTGTCGAAGAAAGAAGGGATGACGGTAGTCCCTAACACAAATAACAAGCTGATACCGCAAAGGACCATCACCTGATGGCGTATTTACATGGACTACCGCAAACTAAATGTGGCAACAAAGAAAGATCATTTCCTTTTACCTTTTATTGACCAAATGTTGGACTGTCTAGCTAGAAATGACTGCTACTGCTTCTTGGATGGGTATGCCGATTATAATCAGATCATGATTGCTCCCTAAGATCAAGAAAAGACCACATTCACCTGCCCATATGGAACATTTTCTTTTTTTCGCATGTCGTTCGCCCGCTGCAATGCGCCGAGCACTTTTCAAAGGTGCATGATGGCCATCTTTTCAGAATATCTCGAAGAATCTGTAGAAATATTCATGGACGACTTCTCTGTATATGGGCACGCTTACGAAGTGTGTCTCAACAACTTGGAGAAGATATTGAAAAGATGTGAGGAGACGACCCTCGTGCTTGATTCAGAGAAATGCCATTTTATGGTAAAGGAGGGCATTGTGCTTGGGCACAAGGTCTCTAGGGACGGGTTCGAGGTGGACAAGGTAAAAATTGAAGCGATTGAAAAGCTCCCACCTCCAACAAGTGTAAAGGCACTGTGGCTGTCTCTTATACACATCTAGATGTGTATAAGAGACAGGACCTAAGGACAGCAGAAGAAGCAAGAAAACTTCAATTGGTCGAGCTGAAGGAATGGAGAATTAATGCATAAGAGAACGCAAAGATCTACAAAGAGTGCGCAAAGCACTGGCACGACAAACAATTATGCGACAAGAACCTCCAAGTCGGGCAAAAGGTCTTACTATTTAATTCACGGCTACGACTCTTCCCTGGGAAGTTGAAGTCACGTTGGTCCGGACCCTTCATAGTCAGAGAAGTATTCCCGCATGGCGTGGTCGAGTTATCCAATGATGATGGGACCAACATATTCAAAGTTAAAGGGCAATGAGTGAAAATATATCGCGGAGAGAGTTCGCATAGCAAGGTTGATGCTTGATTTTATGAAGTGAATTATGGATGATATGTGATGGTGAAATTGCATTGTGCACTCAAATTTCCTCAATAGAATCCAAATGTAAGTTCCACTGAGTTTCCTGGTAAGTCGAGGGTCGAACTCAGGGACTTAGGAAAATAGATTGCGATGGTAATTTTTATGAAAACTTTGCGGTAACCGGTAACTCAATTAATTGTGGGTTTATGTTGATTGCGTTGATGAAAAATAAACAAATGCGGTGGATTTGAGAAAAGTCAGTTGTATGATAGATACACTGTGTATGCGGATGAATGGGTTGAGAAGATCTTTAGCTAGCGTTACTTGGAAATGCGTCAAACTATGCGATCATGCTACCACCATGCACAGCAAATCATTTTCCAATGCAAATGCAATGCTTCTAAGTCTAGGACGCATGTGTTGAATGCAAAAGTGTCCATAGAGCTTATCCCTAAGTCTCTACTCTTGTCATATGCGATGATGCAAAATGCATAAAGGCAAGGTGACCGCATACAATCATATTGTATCTCTAGGATGCATGCGACACGTTGATAACAAATAGTGCTTATTCCTAAGCTTCTATCTCTTGATTATGCGTTCTAATCTGACTCCTGAGCCTCGATTCTAACCTGACTTTCCCAAGTCTAGATCCTGTCCTTAGATTACCCTCCTAAGTATCTCTAATGGACGAATGAAGCATACATAATACAAGATAATCGCATAGATGAAGATTCCTTAGTTGTGCTAGCTAAATGCTTCTCAACCCATTCAACTGATTTAGCTACTCATGCGTGAATAACAGAGAGTGAACAAATATAGAGAAGGAAATTACATTTTTATAAATGAGTTTGAGTACAAAATATCAATGGAACATAAAGGTAGAGAGCCTGGTAGAAATTCCTTGTTGACCAAGGCTTTTACACTGTCAAACTCTATTTGGTTCCAAAGATGTTTCTGCTTCCGCAAGCGTCAGCCCTCTCCCTATCCTTGAAGCTTCTAGCGCTCTCCCAAGCTTATCAGAACGATCTGCCAGCATAACCTCCTCTCCCGCGTCGGCCTTAAAATAAAATAAAATCTGAGAACAAGACTAAACTACGAACAAACTTCTAAACTGGTGGTATGGTGAATTCGTGAACCCCTTTTCTGAAGGATGCCCTTGGTATTTATAGAACATCCATGGTGAACGGCGGCTTCTCTCTCATGATTGCACAGATGGGACTGCTTTAATTCCTGACTGATGCGCCGAATATTTGTTACTGAAAAGCTGAATGTACTTGTGATCGTTATATGCTGTCAATTTAATTCGGATTCGACTGTTATCAGCTTTTTGTCCCATCGCGATTAATTAGCCTTTCACCCAGATGCGCCCACCATGTTGCACTGACCAAGTTGCCGCGATCCTTCTTGAGCAAATATTTGCGAACACGATCACCGCAAAGCCTTGCGGTAATGCTACGCTCGACCAATGATTTCCTATGATCACAATTTCTACCTTGTGTCATCGCATATTCTGCACAAAAATATAAAAATTAACTATTCCTATGGGTTGAACGCATGCGACCGCAATATTATGAAATTGATGCTTGATGGATGCAATTTAACATGTTTTATCAACGCAAGCCAACATTGTTTAAGAACTTAGCACTATGATAACGTGCATTTCTGCCCGTTATCACACCCCCAAATTTAAACAATGCTTGTCCTCAAGCATAAGCTAAAGACTTCCTTTAGCAAGTCAACCACAATATTCTTTTCCTAGATTTCTCAAGGATATTTCGTTCAAATCCTATATCCCAAAGTTTCCTTAAGTCTCGTTCAAGCCTCCTCTCAAAATATTTATAAGACATAGGGAACACAAGCTTAACCTTCAAAAATACTTTACTAACTTCTGGAACATCGCATGATTTATTTCAAAAAGAAAATTTTCCACCGGGGTGTCAAATGATTTTATCCTAGTATATTTCTTATCATTGTTATTCTTTTTTTCTTCTGACCTTAAGCCGATCCAAGTGCCTTGTCTTCATTTTGGTTTGCCCCAAGGGTGACATGCAGACATCCAGCGTTTGTCGCCCGCATTGTGTATTGACGCATCCATCTTTGCGGCGATCTCTCTTTTTTTTTTTTCTTGGATTGTGGTGATGGAGTGAGATAATTTACTACTTCATGTAACATCTCCGCAATCATGTGCCTTAGTCGTTGCAAGAAAAATAGAGAGAGGGTCAAATTATTTTAAACAAACCAAATTTCTTCATCTCGCCATTTTTTTTTAGAAATAGGAACGATGCTGGTAACAAGAAGGTAATTGCGATAATAAATAACGAGATGATAAAAGTTCATGAAGTATTTTGATGCAGGAAAGGGATATTCAAAAGGATTGCGTCCTGGTGAGGTTGAATCATATAATACTCAGGGACCACTTATTCCAGGCTGTTTTGTTCACGTCCATGGTGGCTTTTCTCTCTTTTCTTTGTCCTCTGGGATCTTTACTGCCTTAATTCGAAAGTTTTTCCCCATGAATGCTCATTACAATTTCCCCCTTGCACACATCAATTTGAGCACGACGGTTGAAAAGGAATGGTCATCCTAATATGATGGGCACATCTTCATCCGCTTTATAATCCAAAATGAGGAAGCCTGCTGGCAGGATGAATTTATCGATTGAAATTGCGGCATTTTTCAACTCTTTCTTCAGGGTGTATTTGAAGATCTGTTCGTGAGCAGGAGAGTTTTCTTTGTGGGCATAAGTGTGCTGACATTCAATTGTTTGAAGATTGATAGTGGCATTATGTTTATACTTGCCTCAAGATCGCATAGTGCTTGGCCACTGTAGGTCCCTCCGATAAAGCATGGTATCGTGAAGATTCCTGGGTCGCCCTTTTAGGTGGGAATCATAGCATTTTGCACTGTAGCCACTATCGCAATCTTTTCTTCCTCATTTTTGTTCCTTTTTCCATCTTTGCGGAGTTGCTAGTGGTTGGACTTCTTCTGTCTCAAGATCTAAAGGCTAAAGGGTGGACGCAACTTCAGGGTCTATTTTCTCGGGCTTTTCCAAACTATAGGTCAACGGGGTCTTCGGTTGTCACCGGCATTCAAGTTGGTCGCAATGGGCTTTTCCTCTACTTTCACAGTCATGTTGTCGCTTAGCAGAGAGATGCTAAGCATTGTTCCTTCCCGTTACCCCCAGCATTGCGAGGGAGCTCAGTTGAGCTCGACAACGCTCCTTGCGGTCTGTTTTTCAGCTCGCCCGCAATTTGTCCCATTTGAATTTCGAGATTTTCTAATGGATGTAGCTTGATTCTAAAGCATTGATTCGTTTTTCTCAATGTATTTCTTCAACAAGCTCTCAAAGGACGAAGATTGCAATGTTTGTGAGCTGCTAGCTTGGCTATGCGTTGGACCGTTGTTTTGCTGAAAAAATCCAGGTGGCCTTCCTTTTGGGCCACAGGTTGAAAGCTTTGTTGTTGGTTTTTCCACGCAAATTTGGGTGGTTTCGCCACCCGGGGTTATATGTATCGGAATAGGAATTATTTCTCATGAAGCATACCGGACTGCGGGTTTGTTGGGCATTCTTCCATCGGGTGAGCTTCTCCGCAATATGACACACTTTCGGTCGTTGAGTAATTGCACTGACCTTCCCTTTCTTTGCTACCGTATTATTAATTGTGATGCCTTGTATCAAACTCATCATCGTAGAAATTTAATTTGGCAGGGATGCGATGGCCCCGCTGTTTGCATCTTTATCTTTTATTCTTAATCTCTGATCGTTTTCCCGCCAATCCTCGTGATTTTGGGAAATGTGATCAAGTATGCTCTTTGCCTTCTCATATGTTTTTTTCGAGTAGACCACCAGCGACTGCTGCATTAGTAGCCGGTCTGCGAAGAGGATTCAGTCCTTGATAGAAGATCTCCATCTGCAGGCAGTCTGGTAAGCCATTATGTGGATAGTCCTCTTTCCAGCCACTAAACCTCGCCCAAGCATCGCTGAACGATTTGTCATCTTCCTGATCAAAATTTGTTATTAATTTCCTTCTCCTAGCATTCTGTTGGTGGAAATACTTCTTCATAACTTTTCCACCACCTGTTCCCACGAAGTTATTCTCCCCGATTCGAGAGAATATGCCCATTTTTCTTTCTTGATCGCACAAGGAAAATGGGAACAGGGTGAATCAAATTTCCTCGGTTGAGATATTCGGGAACACAAAAAGTGTTGCAGATTTCTATGAAGCTCTAGAGGTGGGCGTGCGGGTCTTCGCCCACCTTCCTCCAAACTGCCCAGTAGCCTGGATCATCTGTAACATTACCGGCTTCATTTCAAACCTCGATCCATCTAGTGTTGGCCTCAATGACTCTGGAGAGAAATCATAGAGGTTTGGCAATGCATAGATCTCAAATGGGTCTATTGCGATCATTCGCCAGAAGGATGGGGTTGGCCATAATATTGTTCGCGTTCGCGGCTCTTTTTTCCAGTTACTCCCGCCATTCTTAAGGTTCTCTCTTGTTGTTGGCGATTGCCCTCTTAATCTGCATCTGAATGTCCTCTCAATCTCCGGGTCATAATTTGTCAGAGATTGAGAGTCTGCAAAGCAAATCAGAAAAATTACCGTTAGCACACTATTTTTTCGAAGTCTACAAAGAAATCAGAAAAATTACCATTAGCACACTATTTTGCGAAAGTCCCTAGCAACGGTTCCCAAAAACTTGATGCTTGATTTTATGAAGTGAATTATGGATGAATGCAATGATGAAATTGCGTTGTACACTCAAGTTTCCTCAGCGAAATCCAGTGTAAATTCCTCTGAGTTTCCTAGTAAGTCCAGGGTCGAACTCAAGGGACTTGTGAAAATAGATTGCGATGGTAATTTTTATGAAAATTTCCGGTAACCGGTAACTCAATTAATTGTGGGTTTGTGTTGATTGCGTTGATGAAAAATAAACAAATGCGGCGGATTTGAGAAAATTCAGTTGTGTGATAGATACATTGCGTATGCGGATGAACGGGTTGAGAAGATCTTTAGCTAGCGTTACTTGGGAAATGCGTCAAACTATGCGATCATGCTACCACCATGCACAGCAAATCATTTTCCAATACAATGCGATGCTCCTAAGTCTAGGACGCATGTGTTGAATGCAAAAGTGTCCATAGAGCTTATCCTTAAGTCTCTACTCTTGTCCTATGGATGATGCAAAATGCATAAAGGCAAGGTGACCGCATACAATTATATCGTATCTCTAGGATGCATGCGACGCGTTGATAACAAGTAGTGCTTATTTCTAAGCTTCTATCTCTTGATTATGCATTCTAATCTGACTCTCTCAAGCCTAGATTCTAACCTGACTTCCCAAGTCTAGATCCTGTCCTTAGACTACCCTCCCGAGTATCTCTAATTGATGAATGAAGCATACATAATACAAGATAATCGCATAGATGAAGATTCCTTAGTTGTGCTAGCTAAATGCTTCTCAACCCATTCAACTGATTTAGCTACTCATGCGTGAATAACAGAGAGTGAATAGATATAGAGAAGGAAATTCCATTTTTATAAATGAGTTTGAGTACAAAATATCAATGGAACATAAAGGTAGAGAACCTGGTAGCAATTCCTTGCTGACCGAGGCTTTTACACTGTCAATCTCTATTTGCGTTCCAAAGATGTTTCTGCTTCCGCAGGCGTCGGCCTCTCTCTGTCCTTGAAGCTTCTAGGCGCTCTCCCAAGCTTTACCAGAACGATCTGCCGCACAAACCTCCTCTCCGCGTCCTGCCAAAATAAAAGAAAATCTAAGAATAAGACTGAAACTACGAACAGACTTCTAAACTTGTGGTATGTGAATTCGTGAACCCCTTTTCTGAAAGGATGCCCTTGGTATTTATAGAACATCCATGGTGAATGGCGGTTTCTCTCTCATGATTGCACAGATGGGGCTGCTTTAATTCCTGACTGATGCGCCAAATATTTGTACCGAAAAGCTGAAATGTACTTGTGATCGTTATCATTGTCAACTTAATTCGGATTCGACTGTATCAGCTTTTTGCCCATCCCGATTAATTAGCCTTTCACCCAGATGCGCCACCATGTTGCGCTGACCAAGTTCGGCGATCCTTGTCGGGCAATATTTGCGAACACGATCACCGCAAAGCCTTCGGTAATGCTGCGCTCGACCAATGATTTCATATGATCCAATTTCGCCTTTGCGTATCGAATATTCTGCACAAAAATAAAAAATCAACTGTTCCTATGCGGTGAACGCATGAGCCACAATATTATAAAATTGATGCTTGATGGATCACAATTTAACATGTTTTATCAACGCAAGCCAACATTGTTTAAGAACTTAGACTATGATAACGTGCATTTCTGCCCGTTATCAAAGGTCACCTCTGTGGACCTGAGAAACTCTGAATGAGAAAGAAGTGGGCAGTCCCTACGCTATCATGCAATTCAAATTCATCAGGATGTTGGACGCAAGTTTTTTGAAGTATCCGTTGAAATCCTAAATTCATTAAACTTACTCTACTCTCTTTTAGTATTATGATTTCACCTATCTTCTTGCTTAATAAAATGGACACATAACATATCTGTGGTAAGGAGAGTTCAGTTGTCGGTCTTTGTGGAGTGCCTAGCAGTTAACAGATGGTGGATCCCGTGATTAAAGAGTTTAGTCAGTTATTCCTACCGTTGGAGCTTCGAGCTACAGGTCCATGAGGTTCCCTTTGGTAGCTAAATGGATTCAGATGAGGATCAGTTCTTGGTGTTTATTTGAAATGTTCAAATTAAAAAAGGTTATTTGATTATATACGATATAATCGGGATGATGTATGAGATTCATTTATGTGATGATTGATGTAAATAAGATTTACATTAAGAAACCATGGAATAGAAAAAAGAACTATAGTTTATATGTTTCATGAGATGAAAATTATTAAAACTATAGGTTATAAATTATATGATAAGTTGTTATCATTTATATTTATAATAATATAATTATTGGATATTAATTCTTTTTCTTTAAATACCAATTGAGTGGGTGGTTATTGTTTTCAATGTAACCGTGAGATAAAAGAAAAATGGTTTTCTAATTTTAGTAAGATTTACAAACTGTTGAAGTTTTTGGATTTCTTCTCGATAAAGGATCTCATGGATTGTTCAAGTAAATACAGTTTACTGGACAGTTTGGGAGCTAGTAATATGCAGTGGGAGCTAAAAATCGTATAGTTATTACTAATATGATGAACTTTTACTAGATGATCGTTGCCCAAAATAAACGATCGTGTAGTGTCTGAGGTATAGACCGGATAACAATAGACTAAACGATCGCATAGCTTTATCTAAACAATTGGGCATCAGACTTATACGATAGGTCTTCGCCAATTTCCCATTTAGTCGTGTACATAGTACGGTGTTTCCTCCTTCGTTGCTCATACCAAGTCCGAACAGTGCCCACCTCTGGATTCTCACCTGAGAATACCAGAGATAGCCTTGTTGGTGGTATCATACTTAAATCGACAGGTTGAGGTGCTATGGAGGCTGTTCGTGGCTGTTGCTGAGGAGTTCGTGGCCGAGGCGATTCGTTGAGGATGAGAACGAAGTATTTGTGCTGTTTCATTTCTGTGTTGTGATCGTGTAGATGTGCGTTC
The DNA here is from genome assembly GCF_009727055.1 of Benincasa hispida. Lineage (NCBI taxonomy): Eukaryota > Viridiplantae > Streptophyta > Magnoliopsida > Cucurbitales > Cucurbitaceae > Benincasa > Benincasa hispida. Next base: position 24,626,208 of record NC_052355.1, on the reverse strand, counting down.
GAGGTTGTTGTTGTTGGAGTGGTCGTGCGCAAAGGAGCATGGAAACGCATCTTCAAATGGTTCGTTGAGTTTCTTTTTATGCATTTGAGTTTTCATGCTGTAATTTCTGTATTATTTGTATAACTGCTTGTTTAGAAGTCGACTGTAAATGTTATGTTCATTCAGATTGTGATTTGGATTAATCTTATTTTTCGCTGCTCATGAAATCTCGGATTCGATTTCCTTTAGACTTTGCGATGAAGCATGAGGCACGCGATCGTGCAGCGCTGCAATACATAACGCAAGCCTTAAACGATCATCTAAAGCAACACGATGTGGTGAAGCATAATCGTCTAACGATCGCTGAGCAAGCGCATCGTATACTAGGTGATCGTGTAGTTAGTGACTATGCAATGACGCATGCTAACTACATGATCGTTTAGTGTGGTGTGCCTTTTATTAAACGATGAACATCAAATGCTCCCACTCGATTGTTTACCTCCAGCGACCATGCGATCGGCAATCAAGCTACGCGATAGAGCAAACTCTTTATCCCCATCATTTAGCATTAGCTAAAACGATCATTTAATAAAATCTACACGAGTCGTTTAGCTAAATCCCAATGATAAGCTTCCTTAGGCCTAACACGATACGACCAACCTTTTTGTCTTCTTCCTCA
>NC_052355.1:24621993-24623239 GCF_009727055.1 Benincasa hispida | reverse complement strand
CTGAGAACTGCATCTCCAAGCTTCGAAACTTCATCACGAACGACACAACAAACTCAAACACTTTGAATTACAGACTTGATTGCTTGTTAATTATGCCCAAAAATGCAGGGGCCCTTACAAATTAACACTTTGTAGCTTCAAAGAATGTTTTAAACAGAGGCAATTAACCCATAAACATTCATAAACATCATCCACAAATGCATTTAACACTTAACACAATGCAGGAAAAAAAATCACCACAACTGTAAAAGAAGTTCAAAACATAAGTGAAATTTGGAATATTACAACAACCTGACTCTGATACTAATTCCAATCGAAGGAAATCAGACATGAAGATTTTCATGAGCAGCGAAAGGATCATTCTAAATTCCATTCGACATTGAACATAAACAATTACAGTACACAAATGGAAACTTACTGGTCATGCAACAACTATAAATTACTGAATGAACTCGTATACAAGAGTATCTATGAGCAGAAGCAGATCTTTCCAATTCTTTGTGACAGAATTTCCACATACACATTCAAACAAATAGATATGCATTGAGAACTCTAAATTACTGGCATGCTTAAAAGAATAAAATACAAGAGAGTGAGAGAACATACCAGTTGAAGACTTTCTTCAGAAATCTCGGTCTCACCATGAACAAACTCCTCTTGCTCTTTCTCCTCCAGCAAGTAATCGCCCAGCAACACCATGGTCGTCTACATGAACAGCAGCACATGAACAACAAGCAACAGGGACGACACCAGAAGTGGGAATCTAAAGGGTGTACTTTGATGGAATTGGTAGAGGAGAGGAGGAAAAGCTATCATGTACTACGATCAAGCAAATGGAAGGAAGGAAAGACTATCGTATAGTCGGGTGCTTGATCATTTAGTGCGGGGTACAAGATCGTGTAATAAAAGCTAAGCGGTCATCTATTAAAAGGTAATCGATCATTTAGTTACGCTTAGACTCTAAGCAATCATCTATGAAGAGGTAAGAGATCGTTTAGGAAATCGTGGGCGATCATTTAGGAAAGCGCGGGTGTGCGATCGTTTAGTAAGCAGACGCTATCGTATAGGCTCTCAACACTAAGCGATAGAAGACTAAGACTCCGTGAGCGTGAGCAATCATGCCATCTCTCTTGCAAAATGAAAACAATTTTCATTTTATTCTTCAGTTACTAGAATTGAATTGAACTTCCCACTAATGCACTAATATATCCAATTAATAAATTAAATAAATATAATCATATTATAT
>NC_052355.1:24617380-24621968 GCF_009727055.1 Benincasa hispida | reverse complement strand
ATCCCGAAAACATCATTGAATCCACACATCCACAAAAAAATTGAATATTTAAATTGGTTGGTTAGAAATTGCATCCCACTCATTTGAATTTTAAATGCCTCAGTTCGTTTGCAACAGATGAAATCGGAGAAGTATTATTGAACTTTGGCTTGATTACAATTTAGAAGGGATCTCATTATCTTAGAGTTCCGATGAGCGCGTTCGGGATTCCACTCCGATCTTCACAGTTGACGGAAATGAAATATACTCATACAGATTACAGTTTATGCAAACAAGATCTCTTAATTACGGCATGCCTTAAGAAACAAGATAAATAATAGGAGATTAGTATCCATACAAGTTTAAAGTTGCGTCTTCCACTTTTTGGACTTCCAACCCAGGGATAACTCCAAGCGAATTACCATGCCAAACAACAGCGTCAACAAAAGGGTTAGTCGAACAACCGCACAGGAAGCGCCATGGGGACGGACACCACCACTAATGGCCCCGGGTATTCTCGGAGTTGAATAACCAAAGAGTTGTGGGCTTTTGGTGAATTTGGTAGAGGAAGGAGAAAACCACAAAATCGTGTAGGCGATAAGCAAGTGGGAAGGAAAAAAGTCGTCTATCGCATAGCAGTCTGCTTATCGTTTAGGAAGAGCTACAACGATCGTATAGGATTTTTACTAAACGATCGTTAGGAAAATGGTACACGATCGTTTAGTAAAAATCCGACACACATATATGATCGTTTATAGAAGCTACTGTCCGATTCATGTAGGCGATAGTATGCGATCGTTTAGCACAAACGTGGACGATCGTTTAGGCGGAGAGTTGCTATCGTATATGCTCTAAAAAACTCTTAAGCTATCGTGTTCTTTTCTCCAACGCGTGCTTACTCCGAAACTTTTTGGGCAATTGAAGGACGATCAAAAACGAAAACCTTTTTCCTCCCCTCTCTCTCGTTAACTTTCAACCGACGGCTCCCCACTAACCCACGTCCAAATGTGAATTTGTTGGATTTAATGTTATTATAGAATTAATCAATTAATTAAATTTATTTTTTCTAAAATTATTTAATCATATTATATTTTTATCTATTGAGTTTGATATCACATATCTACCATCGTATTTTCTCCGTCCGTTATCATATTATATTCATACCTATAGTTTGATGTCATATATCAACGATTAGTTTTTTCTCCTCTTGATATAAATATAATTATATATCCATTTCCTCCAGTAAAATAATGTATCTCATACAATTTGTCAATCATAATTCATATTAATTAACCAGTTCCATTATATCATATATATCGAACTCCCTCTTTCGCATTTGAAACTTTAAACTGACCAAAATTATTCTCACTTTATCCTTAAGGCACAAGGGGACTCTATGGACATTATGGTTCGAAAGCTCCACAAGTACAGTGAATAGCTGACAAAACTCTTTAGCCAAGAGATATCCACCATCTGTTAATGCCAAGCATTCCAGTAAAGACCAACAGCTAAACTCTTCTTCCATGATATATTTCTTGTCCATCGAATTATAACCATCATGAGTACGGTAACACTTCACAGATGGCTCATAAGTAACAGCTGAGCCAATTTACCATTTTATCCCTGTAGTTACCATAATCCTTTATAATGAACAATACATACATAGTCCAACTATGTTGAATACCTCTCGGCCATGTAGAAGGTACATGTGCGCCAATCGTTCAAGCCTCTTGGAATCAGCCCTTAAGGGAAGCTATCATCTACATTACCCGTACTTTAGGAAAGGAGGTGAATTTCATCTCGTGTAGTTGAGTTCTCAGCTCATAAATCAGACGAATCCCCAAAGTGGTAGGTTTGAGTCGGTGGCCTAGCCACTCGCACCCATGCAAATCAAAGGATCGCCCTCAGACGAATCCCCAAAGTGGTAGGTTTGAAGGAACTCTTATTCAAGAGTACCAACGAGTAGAAGCGGATCTTTCCAATTCATTGTGAGTTCACAGATGCTCGTAACTACAGCAGGCTAATTTACCATTTTTTCTCTATAATTACATCTTCCTCCTTAAGTACCACTGATCCCTCTAATGAACAATACAACATAGTTCTACTATGTATGAACACTACTATGTGTGAACACCTCTCAGGCCATGAGAAAGTGCGTGGCATCACATCGTTCAAGCCCCGAATCAGCCCTTAAGAGAGCAGTCTATCTACTTACCCTTACTTTGGGGAAAGAGTGAACTCCAACTTGTGAAGCTGAGTTCCCAGCTCCCAAATCAGATGAATCCTTAAAATGTTAGGTTTGAGTCGACGCTCTGGCCACTCACACCCATACAAATCAAAGGACCGCCCTCAATAGTAGGAGTTCCTAACTCACTCAGGATTGAGGTCATGTTACCTATGGTCATCCTAGTGAAGTGAAGTCTCAGTCATGAACACAGTTATATGACAAGACATTAACACTTCGAGGTCATGTCTTATACAAACTCTTTGTATAGGATGCCATCGCTCGCATGTCCACTACACGAATGATCAGGATCAGACCATCTGCGACAAGTCACAACATTTATAACAATTCCACAAAGCGGGCTGCATCCGTAGTGTTACCAGGATAAGGTTTCCCTTCTATATGCATATACTACGGTCTACTTTTGTTGTCACTTAAGACATGATCAACTTGTATGTCACTACATACATGCTTAAGTTTCATAAAGACAACCAAGGATATTAAGTTTACTGGTTTGTGGTAAAATAAAAAACATCTAAATGTGCAAAGTCAAGTAGTGAAGTAAATATCATTTATATTATATATCACAAGTGTTCGTACCAAGTTGTTTACAAACTATAGGACACGAGACTTTAGGATCCAAACCCCAACAGGTGTGTGGTGCCATATCGTTCAAGCCCTAGAATCAGCTCTTAAAGGAGCTATTTATCTACTTACCCCTGCTTCAGGGAAGGAGTGAATTCCATCTCGTGTAGCTGAGTTCCCAGCTTCCAAATCAGACGAATCCCTAAAGTGGTAAGTTTGAGTTGGTGGCCTGGCCACTTGCACCCATGCAAATCAAAGAACTGCCCTCAATGGCAGGAATTCTCAACTCACTCAGGATTGAGGTCATGTTTACCTAGGGTCATCCTAGTGAAGTGAAGTCTCTGTCATGAACGGTGTTATATAACGAGATGTTAACACTTCGTGGTCAGGTCTTATACAAACTCTTTGTATAGGACACCCCGTTCGCCATGTTCCTATACACGAATGATCAGGACAAACCATCTGTGACAAGCAAACACTTGTAATTATTCCACAAAGTGGGTTGCATCCGTAGCATTATCAGGATACGGTTCCCCTCTATATCCATAAACTACAGACTATTTTGGTTATTACTTGAGACATGATCCACTTGTATGTCACCACATATAGCTACACTCTCCTCACTACAGATATATTTTGTGTCCATATCAACCAATCAACAGTGCGATAACCCTTCACAGATCGGTCGTAAGTACAGTTGGGCCAATTTAACCGTTTTTTTCCCCTGTGGATACATCTAACTCCTTAAGTACCATTGATCCCTCTAATGAACGTAAGTCATAGTCTTACTATGACTGAGTCCTCTCTTACAAAGAGAAGTTGTGGCCACTATGCTCAAGAACCAGAATCAGCCCTTAAGAGAGCAATCTATCTACTTACCCTACTTGGGGGAAGGAGTGAATTCCATCTTGTGTAATTGAGTTCCCAGCTCCCTAATCAGACAAATCCCTAAAACGGTAGGTTTATTGAGTTGACAATCTGGTCACTCTCACCCATACTAATCAAAGAACCTCCCTCAAAGGCAGGAGTTCCCAAAACAATCAGGATTAAGGTCATGTCACCTATGGTCGTTTAGATGAGATGTAAGTCTCAAGTATCAACGGCATTATATAAAGAGATGAATCATCTCGTGGACCGGTCTTATACAAACTGTTTGTATAGGACACCTCTGCTTGCATGTCTCTACATGAATGGGCAGGATCAACCATCTGTAGTAGTTCACAACACTTGTAAACTTTTACAAAGCGGGTCGTATCCATAGTGTCACCAAGATCAGGTATCCCTCCTTAATCCTTATACTACAGACCATTTTAGGTTATCACTTAAGGCATGATTCACTTGTATATCTCATATGTATGCTTAAGTTTACATACAATAAACATGGAAGCTTTGTTTATTGTATATGAGTAAATGTAAAATAAAATAACTCTTATTTTATTCATAACAATGTGTACAATGTTTACAAACTACGAGACTCCGAAAGAATTAGGACACTAATCCCAACATGCAATTAATTGTAAAACTATTACTTATGAGAGCTATGCTTCCTTCATCTCTATAGGGACATGCTATTTTGTATGTAGTGTCACGTGTACGCATTAGGCCAGTAGCTTATCATAAGTACTCGCCTTTAGAATTAGCTTACGATCATGAGTCAAATATTTCCCATATGAGAATTTTTGGATGTGTAGTATATGTCCCAATTGCTCTACTACAACGCACTAAGATGGGTCCTCAAAGGATGTTAGGAATATATGTTGGATATGATTCCCCATCAATTATTAAATATCTTGAACCCCC